>NC_043010.1:13855516-13860516 GCF_006345805.1 Octopus sinensis
CCATACCGGGCGTTGTGAGTGTTTATTGAGCGAAAACACCTAAAAGCTCCACGAGGATCCAGCCGGGGGGGGGCGTGATCCCTGCTGTACTCTTTCACCACTCTTTCTCTCACTCTTTCTTCTGTTGGCCTGCTCACTTAACCAGTGGGGTGGCGTCATTCGAAGGCTAAAACAATGCGAACGCATTGTGACCAGCGATGTGTAGCAACATCTGATGGTCTGGTCGGTCACGTGATCATGTGATATGTACATACATGTATGTGTGTATGCATGTATGTATGTGTGTGTGGGGGTCGAAGGTGCGTGGCCTAGTGATTTGGTTGTTTTATTCACGATCGCCAGATCGTGGGTTCTATTCCCGAACCGAGCGGCGCGTTTTGTTCTTGGGCAAAATCCTTCATTTCGTGTTGCTCCAGTCCACTCAGCTGTAAATAGGTGACCCTGCGACGAACAAATCTTCCCACTAAGGAGAATGTTGGCCCACTCGCCTAGGCCAGCGGGGTGGCATTATTCGAAAACTAAAACGATGCAAGCGCATTGTGACTAGCGATATATAGCAACATTCGATAGTGGCTGTGTGGTAAGTAGCTTGCTAACCAACCACATGGTTCCGGGTTCAGTTCCACTGCGTGGCATCTTGGGCAAGTGCCTTCTGCTATAGCCCCGGGCCGACCAATGCCTTGTGAGTGGATTTGGTAGACGGAAACTGAAAGAAGCCTGTCGTATATATATATATGCCTGTGTGTTGTGTGTTGTTTGGTGTCTGTGTGTTTGTCCCCCTAGCATTGCTTAACACCGATGCTGATGTGTTTACGTCCCGTAACCTAGGGTTCAGCAAAGAGAGACCGATAGAATAAGTACTGGGCTTACAAAGAATAAGTCCCGGGTCGATTTGTCGACTAAGGAGGCGGTGCTCCAGCATGGCCGCAGTCAAATGACTGATGAAACAAGTAAAAGAGAGTAAAGAGTATTATATATATATTATATATATATTATATATATATATACATGAGGGGGCTGGAAAGTTCCTGGCTTTAAGGTTATCGTGGAAGGCCTTGTTGGAGGTCTAACCTTCCGAGTTATTTTTATAGAGCTTAGAGAAACTGAAGGACCGCTGCAATCGGTGTGTGAATCTGAGTGAGGAATATGTTGAATAAAATCATAATTAATTGATCCTCCTCTATTTTCTTTTACCCATTTTTCAGCACCCGCCGTGTATAATATATATATATATATATGTATAGGGAGAGTTTATGAAAAAAACAAAAGACAAAGACAGGTGATGTACAAAACAAACAGGAATAGAAAACGTCTTTTACATTTCGAGCCTACGCTCTTCTACAGAAAGGGAGACAGAAAAAACAGGGAGAGAAAAAAATGTGTGTATAGGCTAACGATCTATCATGGCGATATATATATATATAGTGGAGTTACGATTTCAGGAGGACGATTGGGATCACGTGGATGAGAAAGGCGCGATCCAGAGAGGAGTGGACAGTGTGCTGTGACCAGCAGTGTCAAATGGACGCCCGACGGACTGGTCGGTCAAGGTGATCAAGGTGATATATATATATATATGTTAGTTAGTTAGTTAGTTAATTTGGCTCAAAAGCAAATAGCAAGGCCATGTAGGGGGACATGGAGTTAAGTACAGGGGTGTTCATGTAAAGAGTTCAGGCCACTTGAGTCCAGGGAGGCTTTGAACAAAGCGGTCGTCGGCATCTTCACCATCTCGTCTGGCAGCTTGTTCCACGGATCCGCAACCCGGACGGAGAAAGCTCCTCTCCTTCGATTGAGATGAAATCGTCGCAGGTAGAGCTTTTCGGAATGACCCCGCAGCCGACGCTCTGGAGCAGGAGTGAAGAACAGCTCTTTCGAGAGGTTACACTTTCCGCTTATAATGTTGTGGGCGAGAATGAGATCACAACGGCGGCGGCGTTTTCAAGAGAATAAAGGTCGAGCGTCCTCAGCCTTTCTTCGTAGGACAAATTTTTGAGACCATGAACCATGCGGGTAGCCAGCTTCTGGACTCTTTCGAGATGTGTATGTCTTTGAGGAGATAAGGAGAAGAGGCTTGAATCCCATACTCCAATATGGGTCTCACCAGCGTGACATAGAGTGGTAGGAATATGGCTGCTGTGAGCATTCGAATGACCGTCGAATCAAGAACAGAATTCCGCGTGCTTTGTTGGCAGCATGGACGCACTGGGCCGAAGGCGCGAAAAGGAGGAATCCACCAAGATACCCAGGTCCTTTACCTGATCGGTCTCTCCCAGCAGCAGACGACCCGGCTCGAAATCAAGTTGAGTTGCAGGAGTAGAGCCGACAGGCAGATGACAGCACTTTGACACGTTCAGACACAGATCCCAATCGTTAGACCACTTCCAAATTTGGTGGAGGCATCGACGAAGATCCTCTATATTCCGCGAGGAGGCGACCAGTTTGATATCGTCGGCAAATAGAAGGGTGTGTTGCGTGAGGTCGTCGGGTAAGTCATTTATGAAGACTAAGAACAACAAGGGCTCAAGCACTGAACCTTGAGGCACACCACTGCTCGCACTGGAGACGTCGGACCGCGAACCATTAACTTGGACTTGGAAGGAGCGATCTGAGAGGAAGGCACCAACCCATCGTATAATATCCGGATGGAAACTATATGCTTGAAAAGATCCTGAGTTCAATTCCCGGCGGTGAGTTGTGTCCTTGAGCAACACACTTTATTTTACATCGCTCCAGTGCACTCAGCTTGCAAAAGTCAGTTGTACCTGTATTTCAAATGGGGCTGGAAGGGGATTAAAATTTACAGGAGGGGGTAACTTGAGGTGAGAAATTGATTGGGAGACGTTTTGGGGCGCTACAATGGCTGCTTTGCTGTGAAAACGGAGATTTTATTGATTTTGAAGGAGACTTAGGGGTCTAGATTGGACACCTTTTGCCCGATTTCAATCAAATTATCAACATGGTAAAGTGGAAGCGGATTTGTATTCGTCATATCAATAACTGCTGTGTATAGCTAAACGTGTTGATTTAGTTCAACAGTGGCTGATGAGGTGAATAGTCATGAAAACAGCTTGATGTCCAGGCGGGTAACTTGTGGCAAATGTTCCATTACTTTCTTTATGTGGTACATATAAAGTCCAACTTTCTTGTTAATTCAACTAGGCATAAAATCATGCCACCAGTTACCTGTACAGGTGTTGCAGAGTTTTATTGATTAAATATCTCCAGTAGAGTAACTGGTATTGTACAACTTAGGTTACTGATTGTCTGTTTACAATGTATTTGTGTATAACACCTGTTACACACACACACTGTCGCAGAGCCTCTTAGAATCTTTTTACCAGTAGATAAGTATATATAGTTAGGTAGATATGTTTCTTTATTAGCCACACAGGGCTGCACACAGACGGGACAGATTACAAAGTAGAGCTTTTCTTTTGGGGGGAGAGAGAAAAAAAAAGAAAAGAAAAGGTGGGTTAGGTTTTCGATCAAAAGGGATCGTAAAAGGAAAGAAGGAAAAAAAGGGGGGGAAAAGGGAAAAAAATTATCAGTAGGGATCATGTGTCACAGTGTCATGATGTAAAGTGTAAAGGGGGAAGCAGATAAGGTTTATCCGTGGGAAGACAAGCCTACGGAAAAGACCACGGTAACCTACAACACACACACACACATTTCTTTATTGCCCGCAGGATGCTAAGCATAAAGGGGACAAAGAAATTAAGTCGATTACATCGACCTCAGTGCGTAACTGGTACTTAATTTATCGACTCCGAAAGGATGAAAGGCAAAGTCGATCTCGGCGGAATTTGAACTCACAACGTAACGGCAGACGAAATACCGCTATGCATTTCACCCGGCGCGCTAACGTTTCTGCCAGCTCGCCGCCTTCGTATACCATTTATATATCATATGTATATATAAATATGTGGAGGCACAATGGCCTAGTGGTTAGGGCAGCGGACTCGCGGTCGTAGGATCGCGGTTTCAATTCCCAGACCGGGAATGTGTGTGTTTATTGAGCGAAAACACCTAAAAGCTCCACGAGGCTCCGGCAGGGAGTGGTGATCCCCGCTGTACTCTTTCACCACTCTTTCTCTCTCTCTCTCTCCCTCTCTCTCTCTCTCTCTTCTGTTGGCCTGCTCGCTTAGCCAGCGGGGTGGCGTCATTCGAAGGCTAAAACAATGCGAAGCGCATTGTGACCAGCGATGTGTAAAACATCTGATGGTCTGGTCGGTCATGTGATCACGTGATATATATATAAATATATATCCATATATTTGTATATATTTATACGCACATACATACACATGTTTGAAAATTCAATATCCCTCGTTCGTCTGTTCATTTGTACACTGTACACATCATCCATCTATCTTCTTGTCCAAACGTCCTTCCACTCACCGTGCGAGTGTGTGTATATATGTGTGCCTGTGTGTGTGTATTTGTGTGTATGTACGAAATTAAATGTGTCTTGCTGTAGTTTGGACTGTGTATAAAGTTGTCAGTGCTGTTATTGTTTTTGTTTTTTTTATATATTTGTGCCGGAGCTTTTTTTTTATCTTGTGTTCTAATTAATGTTCCTACTGCTATCACTTAAAGATTCTCTGTAAACCCACCGTCATAGTTATTCTTTTTTTATAATTATTATTATTTGTCCTTGAATTATTACCTCATTTGTCAACTTTGTGTATACTGAAAACAAAAACATTATCATTATTAAGATATCCTTGACTTAGCAGCAGTGATATCAAGGTTCATTGCCACTTCGAGATAAACTCTACAATCACGGAAGTAAACGTCAGTCGAGCCCGTCCGAGATAAAAGTGTTCAGTGTGTAGTGGCTCTTGCATGCATGAAGTGGATTCGATCCACCATATCCAAATTTAAATTAACACTTCAACAGAACTTTTCCCACGGTGGAACAATGGTTTTTCTCTGACAGCAGTTTTACATTTTCTAGATGCCTTTAGCTAGGCCGAAATAATGTCTTCACCACTTGA
>NC_043010.1:13875516-13880516 GCF_006345805.1 Octopus sinensis
CATAATGTTGTTGTTGTTGTTGTTGTACTTGTTGCTGATTTTGATGTATTTGTTGTTGTTGTTGATGTCGTTGTTGTTTATCCCCCGAGCCATCCTTGATGCAGTAGCGGAACTGGTGTATGTGGGTGGGGGTGGGGGCGTGGGCGAAGATAAGCAGAATCTTGGGAGGGTGGGAGGAGGAGCGATGAGGGGCGAGGACAAGGATGGGCGAGAGCAAGGAGTGACGATGGGCAAGGAGGAGCAACGGCTAAGGAGGAGCGAGCGATGGGCGTGGCGGGGCGACGGACAAGGAGAGGCGATGGGCAAAGAGGGGCAACGGCTAAGGAGGAGCGACGGGCGTAGCGGGGCGACGGGCAAGGAGGAGCAAGGGTCAAAGAGTGACATGAAAGCAAGGAAGGACGTGAGTGATGGGGCAAAGAAAGACATGAGGGGAAAGGAGGGTCGTGGGTAAGATGGTGGAGTAGAGGCAAGATTGGGCGGAGGGATATGGAGGCAAGGTGGGGTACAAGGGGGTTAAGGTGTGGTTCACCGCGGGCGACGCCTCTATGGAAGTGGTTTTTGGGGGGATCTGCTATATAAGCCTGGTTTGGGGGCCCGAAACCGAATGGGGTGGAGACAGCCAACTCAAAGGCTACCCCGAATGACACATACTCTATCTATGTCACTGCCCTCATACGAACAGACGTATGAATCAAAACATTTCAAGTGCTACACACCCGTCTTTAAAGTGTCCAACCGTTTTTTAAAGATAGTAGGGTGTGGTTTGAGGGAGATTTTTGGTTGCTATTTTTGGAAAGGTGATCGACCGCGTGAAGTTACCTTTTTTTTCTCGTTGATGACAGTACTGATGATGATGATGATGATGATGATAATAATGATGATGATGATGACGACGACGACGACGACGATGGTGACGATGATGATGATGATGACGATGACGACGACGACGATGGTGATGATGATGATGATGATGACGACGGTGGTGATGATGATGATGATGATGATGATGATGATGGTGATGGTACTGGTGCTGCTGATGACGACTACGACGACTATGACGACTGCAATGATAATGGTGACGACGACGATGATGACGATAAGGATAGTGATGCAGAATTTGTTGATGGTGATGTTGCTGCTAGTAATAATAGGGGTTGATGTTGTTAAGTGTTGTTAGCCTTGATGCTGCTGATGACTGTTGATAATGACTACGCTACGACGTTGATGATGCTGATGATGATACTGTTGTCGTGGTGGTGGTGGTGGTGGTGGTTTTATTGGTGGTGGTGGTTTGGTGGTGGTGGTGGTGGTGGTGGTGGTTTAGTGGTAGTGGTGATGATGGTGGTGGTGGTGGTGGGGCTGCTGTTGTTGTTGTTGTTGGTGGTGGTGGGGCTGCTGTTGTTGTTGTTGTTGTTGTTGGTGGTGGTGGTGGTGGTGTGGTGGTGGTGGTGTGGTGGTGGTGTGGTGGTGGTGGTGGTTGTGGTGGTGGCGGCGGCGGCAGTAGCGGCAACGACGACAATGACAATGTGGACGACGACGACGACGATGATAATGATGATAATGAAATGAGGTAATGAAATGATAGTGTTGATGATGCTGGCAGTATTGATGATGCTAATAATGATGATGATGATGATGATGATGATGTCGATGCTGTTGATAACACTTGTTTGTTGCTTTCTTTGTCTTATCTCCCGTTCTTGACATATTAAATAACGCTTGGTTACACCATTCTAGCAATCATCAACAACAACAGCAACAACAACAACAGCAACACAACAGAACAGATCAGATATGCAGTGTATTATATTACTGGTACTTTATTTATATGTGCCATAGAGAGATGACAAACAGCCTAAAACGACCTTGGTATGATTTGAAAACCGAAACAATGAATTACCACTGAATCGTTAAATATATATATATATATATATATAAATGAAAGAATGGAGTCGAACGAAGATTTTAACAAAATTCCTTTACTCTCGACACATGTTTCGAAGACGGCATACTTTTAATTCCGAAGGAATAAATCGTGTATAATGCCATCTTCTCATCACTTTGGTCACCATGTAGGCAATCATCAAAAATTCTGTTCGTCTTATGGCCATCTTCTCATCACTTTGGTCACCATGTAGGCAATCATCAAAAATTATGTTCGTCTTGTGGCTGAAAGAGGCTCCTTATCTTTCCTGATGAGAAGATGGCATAATGCACCATTTATTCCTTCGGAATTAAAAGTATGCCGTCTTCGAAACATGTGTCGAGAGTAAAGGAATTTTGTTAAAATCTTCGTTCGACTCCATTCTTTCATTTATTTATATTAAAAAACACACAAATTTCCACACAAGAACCCGGAGTTTCTACCCTTGACAGGTCGCTTCAACCGTATTTTCTGACGTTAATTTGCTACCCAAGTATCGGTTAAACGAATTTTCCATGCTAAGATAATTCATTCACCTACTTAAATATATATATATATATATATATATATATATATATAAGAGAGAGAAGGAGAGAGAGAGAGAGAGAGAGAGAAGAGGAGAGAGAGAGAGAGAGAGAGAAACTAATCTATACTGTACTTTAGACCAAGCATATTATTTGTCTTGGAATTGGTTCTACTCGGAGTTTTAAGATTCCGAGTGTATGTGGTCCTAATCCTCAACACAGTAGCAGTATTTTCTATGCGTTGTAAGGTTTAAGGATGAGCGGACCAGTGTTGTATTTATGCATGGACAAACTGGGCAGTTGGTTGAACCTCACGTGCCTTGGAGCCCAATTCTGATCTACGTATGTTGTGGCTGGCTGTTAATAAATAAATAAATACTATAGGGTCGAGTGTGTAACGAACAGCTAACCAAATTTCTAAGCGAGGATTTGAAACTGAATCCATAGTTTCTTAAGTTTCTTACGAATCCTCGGCCTATTGTTTTCACCCGTTGCACTAAGAGATTTATGAGAAAAAAAACTGACCTCTTAATCTTTCACGAGTCATACGTGGATCATAACTAATGCAGAAGAGAAATCCCTTGTTTTTGGCTCGATCTAATTTAGTCAGGAAGAATATAAATAAGCAACAGCAAAGAAAAACTTTTTCTTTTGGTCGAGCGAACGACCTCTGATCAGAGAGCGCATCTAACTTTCTTCCTTCTCTCCAGCGCCGATGTCGAAGCAATACCTTTATGCGAGGGACAGTACAACCCTTACTCTTTCTATCTGCCTAGATTTTATTTCTCTGTCTCTCTTTAGTAGTCACAAATGAATTTATTATCTACACTATGGACTCGAGATCAACAAATAACTTGTGAACTACAACTCGAAGTATTTTCTATATTGTAACTTCCATCTTAATAATCATATAAATAAAATGGCCATGGCATTAATCAATTGGTATTGTTCTCCTGCCCTCATTTCATTTATCGATGCATATTATTGTTATACATAACCGTTACAAATTGATGAACCCGCGACTCGAGGGCCGCATACCTTCTTTATAAATTGGTGACTTCGTTGTTATAAGTGCATTGATGTGCTCGACAGTTTATGACACTGCTGAGACAACCCTCGTGTGGACCAAGTAGGTCCTGGTCTTCGAGAGATTGTTATTCTCGATGGCATCATTTCCAAGCGATCAAGAAACATTAAAAAAAAAATACAGGAAGGCTCTAAGTCGTTTTTTTTTTTGTTTGTAATTTTTACCCTTTTAAAAAATACTCTTACAATATACTACAGGGTGAACTACACAAAATTTCTCTTTCTGGACCGACAATTTCGTGAGAATTGTCCCCTATAAATTATTTCATCTCTAAAGCCGCTTTTTATTGTGCAGTATTCTAAAGGGGGTAGGGTTGAAATATCGCTGCTCCGTGAGAATGAAATATGCGTACATCTATCTATCTATCTATCTATCTATCCGTAAGTGGATAGATAGATAGATAGATAGATAGATAGATAGATACATACATACATACATACATACATACATACATACATACATACATATTCACACATACATAAAGGGACACACACACAGGTCAGCATGTGTTTGTTTGTGTGTGTGTGTGTGTGTGTGTGTGGTGTGTGTGTGTGTGTGTGTGTGTGTGCGCGTGTGTGTGTGTGCGTGTGTGTGTGTGGTTTTAAGGAGCAACTTTCACAAAGCTGCAGGTGTAGAAAGGGGAATATTATATAGTTCACCCCACCATATTTTAATATTTTTAAAGAGGACAAGCATGTATGTGATTGTGTGCGCGTGTATATATATATATATATATATATATATATATATCATCATCATCATCATTATATATATACCATCATTATCATCATCATCGTCATCATCATCAGCATCATCATATTCTCGTAAATTGTGAAGTCATTCCAGACTTCTACCTTCCACCAATCGCCAATGGTCTCCGTTTTCCGTTTAACCCCTACAAGTGCTTCGCAGTGTCGAGAGCTCTACAGTTCTCGACATTATAGGACCAAGGTTTTCTATATCTACTTCTTCCTTCTTTGCCCTCCTTCAACTGTGCCTTGAAGAATGGTTTAAGAGATTAAGAAATCGTGTCGGAATAAATGCCGGGCTTTCGGCCTGTCTTGCCTTCCAGCATATTTGGAGACTTGCTGCCCAACAAAGCTGTTTGTCTCGTACTCCATAAACGAGATGCCCAGTGGAGGCGCAATGGCCCAGTGGTTAGGGCAGCGGACTCGCGGTCGTAGGATCGCGGTTTCGATTCCCAGACCGGGCGTTGTGTGTGTTTATTCAGCGAAAACACCTAAAGCTCCACGAGGCTCCTGCAGAGGGTGGTGGCGACCCCTGTTGTACTCTTTCGCCTCAACTTTCTCTCACTCCACTCTTACTTCCTGTTTCTGTTGTACCTGTATTTCAAAGGGCCGGCCTTGTCACGCTGAATATCCCCGAGAACTACGTTAATGGTGCACGTGTCTGTGGAGTGCTCAGCCACTTACACGTTAATTTCACGAGCAGGCTGTTCCGTTGA
>NC_043010.1:13885516-13905516 GCF_006345805.1 Octopus sinensis
CACATGCACACGCGTACATACACACTGATAAGCCGAAACACACCCATCTCAATATGTATTATACGTATGCACTGACGCTAACACACACACACACACACACACACACACATACACACACACACACACACACACACACACACACCACATACACACATACACACACACTACACACACACACACACATGCACACCACACACACACATACACACCACACACATACACATACACACACACACACACACACACACACACATACAACACACACACACACCACATACACACACACATACACCACACACATACACATACACACACACACACATGCACACACACACATACACACACACACACATACACACACACACACACACATACACACACATACACACACACACACACACATACACACACATACACACACACACACACACACACACACATACACACACACACACACATACACACACACACACACACACACACACACACACACACACACACACATCACAATGTTAACGGGGGCGGAGAAAATATCTCGTGGCGGCAGAAGGAATGAAAGATTAAAGTCGGTTCTAAGCGAAATTTGAACTCCGAAAGCAAATGAGTCAGAAGTAAATGCTTGCAAAGGTAATTGCTTAGCCCGGCACTCAGCCGTCATTGTCATCTGCCGTTTGTACCGAAATGGTGATGATGATGGTGGTGGTGGTGGTGGATGAGGATGAGGATGATGATGATGATGATGATGATGGCGATGATGATGATGATGATGATGATGGCGATGATGATGATGAAGGCGATGATGGCGATGATGATGATGATGCTGATGATGATGATGATGATGATGATGATGATGATGATGAGGATGACGATGACGATGATGACGATGATGGCGATGATGGCGATGATGATGATGATGATGATGAGGATGATGATGATGATGATGATGATGATGGCGATGATGATGATGATGGCGATGATGATGATGATGGCGATGATGATGATGATGATGATGATGATGGCGATGATGATGATGATGATGATGATGATAGCGATGATGATGATGATGGCGATGATGATGATGATGGCGATGATGATGATGAGGAGGATGACGATGATGATGAGGATGAGTATGATGTCGATGGTGGTGGTGATGGTGGTGGTTGTGGTGGTGTAAGAGAGAGAGAGAAAGATAGGAAAAGAGAGAGAGAATAGGAAGTGAGAAGGGGAAATACTGGCTATGAGGAGAAAATATATGTCGGTTTCCGCACCATACATCCTACAGGACATTCCAACAGACGATTGTGGGTGGTTGGGGGGGGGGAGAGAAGAAGAAAGAAGGGGGAGAGAGAGAGAAGGAGCGGAAGAGAGAAAGACAGAAGAAACAATGTGTCGAAGATCTGGCTTCAGATAAAAAGAAAATATTGAAATGTTAGAATAAATGGTAGATTTCTCTCTGATGTTGGCAGAGTGGTTACACTGTCGGACAGAATGCTTTATAGCATTCGTTTCGACTCCCTGGACTCTGAGTTCAAATTCGTCCCTATCTCATTGGCCTGTAGGACAGTTTAGTTATGGAAGTCACGTGGCTTAAATCCTAACCTCCAAATAATTATAAGTTTAATGTTCTTTTCTTCTTAATTCAAAGCTCTCAAACTATACGAGGTTTGTTGTTCCTTCTCGAGCCACGCTTGGCTCATAAGGGCCGGTTTCCCGGTTTCCTTGGCGTATAGGTTCCCCACCTGGACTGGACGCCGGTCCGTCGCAGGTGAGCTGCAATATTCGGAAAATTTGAAACTGTGGTTTGTTAGTACTTCTGGTGGGTAAACTCAATTTATAAGATCAACGGACATGTTTCAGATACTGAGCACTTATACAGGGTGCTTTTATCTGCTAATTGCGTGGATAATTTAGGTTAAAGCTATTTTTTAACACTCTATATTACATATGTTGTTCCTTCTCGCGCCATGCCTGGCTCATAAGGGCCGTTTTCCCGGTTTCCTTGGCGTATAGGTTCCCCACCTGGACGGGACGCCGGTCCGTCGCAGGTGAGCGGCAAGATGCAGGAGGAAAGAGTGAGAGAAAGTTTGTGGTAAAAGAGTCAGCAGAAGTTCGCCATTATCTTCTGCCGGAGTCGCGTGGAGCTTAGGTGTTTCACTCATAAGCACACACATCACCCGGTCTGAGATTTGAACCCCGATCCCTCGACCGCGCGACCGCTGCTCTAACCACTAGGCCATGTGCCCCCACATACGAGGTTTGCATTCGGACTGATTGTTTAAAACATGTTATACCTCCTAGTGTTGCTCCTTTTATATTGTTTTGGGATAATGAAACAGTAAATTATACTCAGTGGGGAATCCAGGACCTAATTTTGGATGTTGCCCGGCAACTCCTATTCTAGTAAGAGTTGACTCCCTTTTCCTTGACTGTTGCCCGAAAAACCTTGGTCTCGATTTTTTTGGTGTCGGCTCGGGTAGAAAGGGTGTTACCCGGGAAACTTGAGCAGCAACTGGATCCGCCACAGATAATACTAAATACGGTTGCTCTGCTGCGCTGGGGAAACTGTTTGTTATAGAATTGATTTGCCTCTTGCAAGAGATTCCATGAACACGACTAGCAATAACCAATCAACGAGCTTTATTCATCCTCTCAAATATTACTCTTTTACTCTTTACTCTTTACTCTTTACTCTTTTACTCTTTACTCTTTACTCTTTTACTCTTTACTCTTTACTCTTTTACTCTTTACTCTTTTACTCTTTACTCTTTTACTCTTTACTCTTTACTCTTTACTCTTTACTCTTTTACTCTTTACTCTTTTACTCTTTACTCTTTTACTCTTTACTCTTTACTCTTTACTCTTTACTCTTTACTCTTTACTCTTTTACTCTTTACTCTTTACTCTTTTACTTGTTTCAGTCACGGCGAGTTAGTTGTCTCACGTAAAGGAGAACAATTCATGAAAGGAAATTCCCAATACCTATTTCTTTACTACCCACAAGGGGCTAAAAATAGAGGGGACAAACAAGGACAGACAAACGGGTTAAGTCGCTTATATCGACCCCAGTGCGTAACTGGTACTTATTTAATCGACCCCGAAAGGATGAAAGGCAACGTCGACCTCGGCGGAATTTGAACTCAGAACGTAGCGGCAGATGAAATACCTATTTCTTTATTACCCACAAGGGGCTAAACATAGAGGGGACAAACAAGGACAGACAAACGGGTTAAGTCGCTTATATCGACCCCAGTGCGTAAATGGTACTTATTTAATCGACCCCGAAAGGATGAAAGGCAACGTCGACCTCGGCGGAATTTGAACTCAGAACGTAACGGCAAACGAAATACCTATTTCTTTACTACCCGCAAGGGGCTAAACATAGAGGGGACAAACAAGGACAGACAAACGGGTTAAGTCGCTTATATCGACCCCAGTGCGTAACTGGTACTTATTTAATCGACCCCGAAAGGATGAAAGGCAACGTCGACCTCGGCGGAATTTGAACTCAGAACGTAACGGGAACGAAATAATACTATTTCTTTACTACCCGCAAGGGGCTAAACATAGAGGGGACAAACAAGGACAGACAAACGGGTTAAGTCGCTTATATCGACCCCAGTGCGTAACTGGTACTTATTTAATCGACCCCGAAAGGATGAAAGGCAAAGTCGACCTCGGCGGAATTTGAACTCAGAACGTTAGCGGCAGATGAAATACTATTTCTTTATTACCCACAGGGGGCTAAACACAGAGGGGACAAACAAGGACAGACAAACGGATTGAGTCGATTATATCGACCCCAGTGCGTAACTGGTACTTATTTAATCGACCCCGAAAGGATGAAAGGCAACGTCGACCTCGGCGGAATTTGAACTCAGAACGTAACGGCAAACGAAATACCTATTTCTTTACTACCCGCAAGGGGCTAAACATAGAGGGGACAAACAAGGACAGACAAACGGGTTAAGTCGCTTATATCGACCCCAGTGCGTAACTGGTACTTATTTAATCGACCCCGAAAGGATGAAAGGCAACGTCGACCTCGGCGGAATTTGAACTCAGAACGTAACGGCAAACGAAATACCTATTTCTTTACTACCCACAAGGGGCTAAACAAGGACAGACAAACGGATTGAGTCGATTATATCGACCCCAGTGCGTAACTGGTAATTATTTTATCGACCCCGAAAGGTTGAAAGGCAACGTCGACCTCGGCGGAATTTGAACTCAGAACGTAACGGCAGACGAAATACGGCTACGCATTCCGCCCGGCGTGCTAACGTTTCTGCCAGCTCGCCATCAACAGCAAGATAACAACCATCTACCCACCGTGGATTTAATAACGGGTTTGGTTCGAAAATCCGTGAATGTTACCGAATACCTGAAAAAATACACAGGGTGATTTAACTGTAGCGATACACTCTTTACTCTTTTACTCTTTTACTTGTTTCAGTCATTTGACTGCGGCCATGCTGGAGCACCGCCTTTAGTCGAGCAAATCGACCCCGGGATTTATTCTTTGTAAGCCCAGTACTTATTCTATCGGTCTCTTTTGCCGAACCGCTAAGTTACGGGGACGTAAACACACCAGCATCGGTTGTCAAGCAATGCTAGGGGGACAACACACACACACACACACACACACACTCACATATATATATATATATATATATATATATATTATATATATATATATATATATATATATATATATAATATATATATATATATATTATATATATATATATTATATATATATATACATATATACGACGGGCTTCTTTCAGTTTCCGTCTACTAAATCCACTCACAAGGATTTGGTCGGCCCGGGGCTATAGCAGAAGACACTTGCTCAAGATGCCACGCAGTGGGACTGAACCCGGAACCATGTGGTTGGTTAGCAAGCTACTTACCACACAGCCACTCCTGCGCCCATTGTTACTTTAACTACCATGATTGGGAAAGAAAGATCCTAAATATATCAATACCTTCCACTATAGGCACAAGGTTTCAGTATTTATCAATGTGGCGATGTGACTGTGTGGTAAGAAGCTTACTTCCCAACCACATGGTTCCGGGTTCAGTCCCACTGCGTGGCACCTTGGGCAAGTGTCTTCTACTATAACCTCGGGCCGACCAAAGCCTTGTGAGTGAATTTGATAGTAGACAGAAGTTAAAAGAAGCCCGTCGTGCAAGCGCATCTGTCTGTCTCTGTGCCCCCCCCCCCGCTTGATAACCGGTGTTGGTGTGTTTACCTCCCCGTAACGTAACGGTTCGGCAAAAGAAAACCGATAGGATAAGTACCAGGTTTTAAAAATAATAATAACTACTGGGATCGAATCATTCGACTACAAATTTTTCAAGGTGATGCCCCAGCATGGCCGCAGCTTAATGATTGAAACAAGTAATAAAAAAAATGCGTATATCCGACAGAACATCAGACAAAATACTTTTTGTTATATTTGGCTAAGTTTGTTTACGGTTTTTGAGTTAAAGTCTTGTCCAAGATGTCGATACCGATGATAAAAATAAACGCTGATATCGATATAATCGATTGTATCCCAGAAGGCCGCGCCCGTCGCATGGCAACAATCCACTGACTAGAACTATTAAAAGAATAAAATATGTTAGTGAATTACTTCATTTTTCGGATCTTTTCGGTTTGAACGACAGTTTTTTTTTAAATAATTTCCACGTAACTAAACACTTTTAAACTTCGTATACTGGTAGAATGTGTTTATAAAACATCTTTTTCTCTTGGCTTTATTGAGAAAATTCTATAGTTTGTAAGATATTTGTTGTTGTTTTTTCTTCGATTTCTGCAATTTCAACCAATCAGTGACGTCTATTGAGGTAAAAAAAAAACATTCTGTGCCGTATGAATATGTCCCTCGTTTAAGAAACAGATTGGGTTTATTTACATTTCTGAAGAAAAAAGCTACCCTTACCCCCACCCCTAACCCTAAAACAGATTGAAATGCAATAGATCGATTCTAGGGTCATAATTATGGGTGACAATTTCATATGACACCGCTAGAAAAAACTGCCGTTCAAACCGAAAAGATCCCATTTTTCAGAAAATGTCGTTGTTATTATTTTCTATTTCTGTTCCTCGTTCGACTGATAGTCAAACCATGGCCGTTCACCTTTTTCCTCAGATAGTGAGTATCCAGGGTGATGTTTGTAAACATGTCTTTCATTATATAAAGATTATAGATTTGAGAGCGATTTAGTTGATACATTTTGCAGGTTGAGAGGGCGACGTACAGGATCCCTCGTTAGTTTGTCTATTAGTAAAATTTCTCAGAACCCCCTTAGCCCTTTAGCATTTAAACCAACCATATCTGGCTCAAATATTCTTTGTTTTATGTTCAAACTAGCCAGGTCCAGTCTCTCACACCTATCCTATAATGTCATTCGAAAAAGAAACAAGTACGTCATTTAAAATCTAGATGCTTATGAGATAATGCATGATTAATTCAAAACTATGTGAATAAATAATCATTACAATCCATAGAGTAATTTGAATTGTAAAGGGTTCAAAAACATCACAAAATACCTATTTCTTTATTGCCCACGAGGGACTAAACATGGAGGGGACGAACAATGACAGGCAAAGGAATTAAGTCGATTACATCGACCCCAGTGTGTAACTGGTACTTAATTATCGACCCCGAAAGGATGAAAGGCAAAGTCGACCTCGGCGGAATTTGAACTCAGAACGTAGCGGCAGGCGAAATACCTATTTCTTTACTACCCACAAGGGGCTAAACACAGAAAGGTCAAACAAGGACAGACAAATGGATTAAGTCGATTACATCGACCCCAGTGCGTAACTGGTACTTAATTTATCGACCCCGAAAGGATGAAAGGCAAAGTCGACCTCGGCGGAATTTGAACTCAGAACGTAACGGCAGACGAAATACGGCTAAGCATTTCGCCTGGTGTGCTAACGTTTCTGCCAGCTCGCCGCCTTATAAACATCACAAAATACTATGACCGAAGAGAGAGTCTAAGCGTGCTCGTTCCCTCTCCAAGAATAAGCAGCCAATTCTTCCTCCAATCAAACAAGGCCCTCTTAAAAGGACAATATCTCTTCCTGGATACCTTTTTTCGTAGATTTGCTCCATCAGGGGCCGATTTGGGGTTGAGCAACAACGATAACGAAGCAAAACAGAGACTGACGATCTTCATCTCAAGTTACCGAGCTTATATAGCATACAACAATGCATCTGCACTTTACAGTTACCTGGATGGTGTAACACAAAGCTCTGTCTTCTCACCCACTCTTTTTGACATGCATGTACCTCCCACACTTTCACGAAGCATACACGCAGCCTTCATATCCAGATGACATCACACTCACCACTACCACCAACCGCCTCGCCATTCTCGACACCCAGCTGCAAAACTACTTTAATCCTACATCAATTAATTAGAAACCTGTCGCTAATACACAAAGTATCACAAAGTATCACTTACTAAATCCACCATCTCTCATCTTACAAACAACACAAGATTAACATCAAATACAAGCAACAACCGAACAGGACGGTGAACAAGATAAACAGATCACACACACACACACATGACAAAAATACTTGGAGTTAAATACAACACCCCGACAATCGACAACCTTCGCGTTACACATGGTAGGCATAGTTAAAGAACGCAAAACGACTTACGGAGCCAGATGTGCACAACAGAAAGAAACAAGCATAAAAAAAACATACAAGCAATACATTATATCCACAAGGATTATGCTAGCGCTGCCCGAGTTTCTAGTCACTCCACAACAAACCACAATAATACTATGAATTATACAAAAACATCCTACCTCAAGTCATTACAGGTTGAGCACACACTACCGACAGAACGAAGCACAAATACTAAAAATACAAGACGACACTGAAATACAATAAGCTTAGGTTGTTACCGCAAGGTAGACCAAATCTACATTCCTTGCTATTGCTTATATTATTACACCACCTTATTAAACAAAGGGATGCATCTAGAGTACCTCAGAACACCAGTCTAAACGATCAAACTAAGCGCCATGTTGCCAGAGATTCTCGAACTCTTTTTTTTAACTAACGACCTCCATTTTATTTCGTTTATTAAACATTCTGGATCTTTTCGGTTTGAACGGCAGTTGTTTCTAACGGTGTCATATGAAATTTTCACCCATAATTATGACCCTAGTATCGATCTATTGCATTTCAATCCGCTTTAGGGTTAGCGTTAGGGGTGGGAAGGAGGGTATCTTTTTTTCTTCACAAATGTAAATAAACCCAATCTGTTTCTTAAACGAGAGACATATTCATACGGCACAGAATGTTTTTTTTACCTCAATAGACATCACTGATTGGTTGAAATTGCAGAAATTGAAGAAAAAAAACAACAAATATCTTACAAACAATAGAATTTTCTCAATAAAGCCAAGAGAAAAAGATGTTTTATAAACACATTCTTACCTGTATACGAAGTTTAAAAGTGTTTAGTTACGTGGAAATTATTTTAAAAAACTGCCGTTCAAACCGAAAAGATCCAACATTCTTTTAACGTCACCCCATTTGCTCTCACTTCAACGAAATCAAATATACCATTGATTACCATTAAAACATTACTTGCAAATAGGTCATTCCATCAATATGACATGGAGTGTCAACACAACATTTCGATCAGTAATATTAGTTATTTGTTTACTGCCCACAAGGGGCTAAACACAGAGGGGACAAACAAGGACAGACAAAGGGATTGAGTCGATTACATCAACCCCAGTGCGTAACTGGTACTTAATTTATCGGCGGCGAGCTGGCTGAAACGTTAGCACGCCGGGTGAAATGCTTAGCGGTATTTCGTCTGCCGTTACGTTGTGAGTTCAAATTCCGCCGGGGTCGACTTTGCCTTTCATCCTTTCGAGGTCGATAAATTAAGTACCAGTAACGCACTGGGGTCGATGTAATCGACTTAATACCTATGTCTGTCCTTGTTTGTCCCCTCTGTGTTTAGCTCCTTGTGGGTAATAAAGAAATAGGTACTTAATTTATCGACCCCGAAAGGATGAAAGGCAAAGTCGACCTCGGCGGAATTTGAACTCAGAACGTAGCGGCAGGCGAAATACCGCTAAGCATTTCGCCTGGCGTGCTAACGTTTCTCCCAGCTCGCCGCCTTATCAGTAATATTAGTTCCAAACACTGACCCGAAACCATCGATTTTTAAGGGAGGAGGAAACCAATTCTGCGGTTCGGCAAAAGACACTGATAGAATAAATACCAGGCTTAAAAAGACTAAAAGTGGTGCGGTCGAATGAATCTAGCTTAGTACTTATTTCTTCAAGGCGGTGCCCCAGCATGGCCGCAGCCTAATGACTGAAACGGGTAAAAGATAAAGGATAAAAGAGATAATAAAAGGAAAGACACGTTGGATAATCATGCATTCTTGAAAATAGAATGGCTGGATGTTCGTAGAATTACTTCATCACAACTGACAAGAGACGAAATACCAACCACTATTCGTCATGAACAGACGTGGGATACTCTCAACTAAGGCGGAAGCATATTGTTTCGGGAGCTACATATCTGTCTCACATATTTATAATATATGGGTGTGGAGGCACATGGCCTAGTGGTTAGAGCAGCGGACTCGCGGTCGGGGGATCGTGGGTTCGAATCTCAGACCGGGCAATGTGTGTGTTTATGAGCGAAACACATAAGATCCACGCGGCTCCGGCAGAAGGTAATGGCGAAACTTCTGCTGCCTCTCTCGTCACAACTTTCTCTCACTCTTTCCTCCTGCATCTTACAGCTCACCTGCGACGGACCGACGTCCCGTCCAGGTGGGGAACCTATACGCCAAGGAAACCGGGAAAACGGCCCTTATGAGCCAGGCATGGCTCGAAAAGGAACAACATATGTAATATAGAGTGTTAAAAAAAAAGCATTAATCTAAATTATCCACGTAATTAGCAGATAAAAGCACCCTGTATAAGTGCTCAGTATCTAAAAACGTGACTGAAACATGTCCGTTGATCTTATAAATTGAGTTTACCCACCAGAATTACTAGCAAACCTCGGTTTCAAATTTTCCGAATATTTACATTGTATTAGGTTGTCCGGAAAGTTCGTACCGATATTTAAAGGAAAGAAAAAGGTCAATAAATACTTGCAATTACATTTTTAATCAACCAAATATGAACCATTTTGTTGCACAAAGCGTCTTCATCTTTCCTTTAACTTGAAAATACCCTCTTCCCGGAATTGAGGTAGTTTCATGGCATCTTTTTACGTCATGGTATCTTTTTACGTCATCCAAGGAATTGAAATTTTTACCATTAAGACTATTCTGCAGAGACCTGAATAAGTGGAAATCCGAAGGAACAATATCTGGTGAATATGGAGGGTTTAGTAACACATCCCAGCCGAGCTGCAACAATTTTTGTCTGGTTCCCAAAGCATCAAGTGCCGAAAATGAACTTTCTTATCTTCCATTTTAAAGGGTTACTGAATTAACACAGGTTATAAGAACATAAACCTTCTTCCATGAAAAGATAGCTTAAACTGTGCTCTAAATGAAGGTGTAGTCAAATCCTATTTTATGAACTCAACCATGTTCTAAAATAAGTCGAAATGTAAGCTACTATAAATCAGCACGAACTTTCCGGACAACCCAATACATATTAGAATGATCTCCCTTACTTGTCCTTAAAATATTTTGAGCATCCTCGAGAGGGAGTTTTGTTTGCTAATTGCATGAAGAATCTCAATTAATCAAATTCAGTATACTGAAAATATAAGATTCTACTGCATATATATATATGTCTATGGAGCACATTTAGTCGTCGGACCCCAAAAGGAGCAGACACCTCGTATAGTCCTCCGGGCCGTTATGTCATGCCTTTGAGATCATCCAAAAGTTGAAATAATAAATAAAATGAAATAAAAAACAAGAATTTCAAAATATCTCGAGTAAAGACATTAACGGAAGTGATCTCTTCGCTAAACTGGGTATTTATTTATTTATTGACTAGCATTATGACCTGGCAACGCAGGGTCATAGTGCTAGTGCATGCTTATACAGCTGTGTGCGTGCGCACATACACGCGAGTACTGTCCAAATCTCCGACCAATCACATCGAGCTAGCTGGCATTCAATTGGCGTATCAAGTTTCGGGCATTTTGATTGGGTTTGGGATAGAAAATTCACAAAAAAGTCACTTCTATTGATTTTTTATGACTTTGCAAGGTGACTGGAGAAATATAAAGATGTGCACGACGACCCTTGGACGGTTTTGAATGACCATAGAAAGTGCGAGCCCTCTAACTGAAAAATTGTGGATTTGTATAAAGGACACGCACACACACACACACACACACACACAGACATTTTGCCGTTTATATAGAGAGATGCGCCCTTTTTCAAGCTTAGCCAGGCTCATGGGCCCGGTTTCCCGGTTTCTATGGCGTATGTGTTCCCCCAGCCGGACGGGACGCCAGTCCATCGCAGCGTTACTCAAGAAACAAGAAGAAAGAGTGAGAGAAAGTTGGAGCGAAAGAGTACAACAGTGGTCGCCACCCCCACCCCCCTTGGCGGAGCCTCGTGGAGCTTTAGGAGTTTTCGCTCAATAAACACACACAACGCCGGGTCTGCGTATCGAAACCGCGATCCTCCGACCGCGAACCTGCTGTCCTAACCACTGTCCTAACCATTGCGCCTCCACAAACTAGGTATTACGAACGAATTTATTTCCAGCGAACATAACGCTTGCGACAGAAGCCGTTAGAGTCATCAGCAGATATAAGCGATACGACGTCCTGCCAAATCCGTAAACTGCTTTAACAATAACACTTATGATACTTGTAACTGCGCCCACGAGTGAGAGAGAGGCTTAAGTAAACTAAAGGCTTATAAAGAGATGTTTACAATCGTCTTTGACACGAGATAAATTAAATTCTTTAGTAAATTTTATTGAAAAAACAGATGCTGTGTTCTACAAACATTTGCAGAGAATAAATAGCCTTTCCTTTTTTTTTTTTTTTTTGCGTGTGTGTAAGCTTTACATATGTTCCTTTTGGTCATATTCTTTCGGGTACTGGAAAAACTTCATTTACATCCGTTTTATGATTAGTGACACTAATATTCTATGTGCTGCTGTCTCCAGTGAATCTAACTAGAAAGGGTATGGCCTGGTCAGCCTGTAATGACATGCATAAGATCTGGTCATCAAATCTAAGAAGAGACTTCAAACTTGAAATCTTCAAAGCCACAGTCGAACTAATTCTACTATATGGCTCAGAAACCTGGACGTTATCAAAGAAGCTTGAGAGGAGGTTGGATGGAACTTACACTCACCTCCTTATGAGAGCTCAAAATCTCTCGTGGAAGCGTCATCCAACCAAAGTACAAACATATGGTAAACTACCACCTGTATCATCCCTTGTGAAAGGTAGGAGAGTCCAGTTTGCTGGACATTGTTGTAGAGCTGAAAACGAGGCAATTTCTACTCTTCTCCTCTGGA
The DNA here is from genome assembly GCF_006345805.1 of Octopus sinensis. Taxonomy (NCBI): domain Eukaryota; kingdom Metazoa; phylum Mollusca; class Cephalopoda; order Octopoda; family Octopodidae; genus Octopus; species Octopus sinensis. The sequence goes on from NC_043010.1 coordinate 13,898,034, forward strand.
AGCCATCTACTCGCGATGTAATCTCCAGGGATACAGGCATCCAGCAACAGGACTTCCGTAATGCCATGATGGACCGTGAAGTCTGGCGTAGCATGGTAAATTCCATTGTCTCGACCACGGTCAAACAATGATGATGATGATGAATCTTAAAGAGCTGGGGGATTGACAGAAATGAGATTTGCAAATTGTGTAAGTCTAGAAAAAATCGCTGGAGTACATGATGTCTTGCTTCTTTCGGTCTTTCCATGATGACACAATCAAATTTTGGCTCAAGGCCAGCAGATTCGGGAAAGCGGGATCGTCGATTATATTAACTAAAAGAACTGTTCTCTTTAGGTTTTATATCGTAATAAACACTTTAACCCAACATTTGTAAGAGCAACAAAATTCAGCTTGCCCGAGGGAACCAAATCTCCACTAAATTACACCATACCATAGGCGCAGGAGTGGCTGTGTGGTAAGTAGCTTGCTAACCATCCACATGGTTCCGGGTTCAGTCCCACTGCGTGGCATCTTGGGCAAGTGTCTTCTGCTATAACCCCGGGCCGACCAATGCCTTGTGAGTGGATTTGGTAGACGGAAACTGAAAGAAGCCTGTCGTATATATATATATATATATATATGTGTGTGTGTGTATATGTTTGTGTGTCTGTGTTTGTCCCCCTAGCATTGTTTGACAACCGATGCTGGTGTGTTTACGTCCCCGTCACTTAGCGGTTCGGCAAAAGAGACCGATAGAATAAGTACTGGGCTTACAAAGAATAAGTCCCGGGGTCGATTTGCTTGACTAAAGGCGGTGCTCCAGCATGGCCGCAGTCAAATGACTGAAACAAGTAAAAGAGTAAAAAAGGATATAGATTCTTCGCATTAAGAATGCGTTCAGTCAAAAATCTTCTCGATCAGGGCATAGAGTTATTCAAGGGAGACAACCCTACTCATACATATTGTTTATATATGCATCTTCCTGGATATCGTGATGGTGGTGGTGGTGGTGGTGGTGGTGGTGTGGTGTGTGTGTGTGTGTGTGTGTGTATGTGTGTGCGCGCGCACGCGCTTGAGAGCAAGGATTCTGAATTCTTAAAGATTAAAAAAAATTCATTGAAATTAAACACAAATAATGGATCTTTTCGGTTTGAACGGCAGTTTTTTCTAGCGGTGTCATATGAAATTGTCACTCATAATTATGACCCTAGTATCGATCTATTGCATTTCAATCTGTTTTAGGGTTAGGGTTAGGGTTAGGGATGGGGGAAGGGTAGCTCTTTTTTCTTCACAAATGTAAATAAACCCAATCTGTTTATTAAACGAGGAACATATTCATACGGCACAGAATGTTTTTTTACCTCAATAGACGTCAATGATTGGTTGAAATTGCAGAAATTGAAGAAAAAAACAACAACAAATATCTTACAAACCATATAATTTTCTCAATAAAGCCAAGAGAAAAAGATGTTTTATAAACACATTCTACCAGTATACGAAGTTTAAAATTTTTTTAGTTACCTAGAAATTATGTTAAAATCTGCCGTTCAAACCGAAAAGATCCATGCAACCTAATGGAAAACATTTAAAATAAGCAAATTCATGAATACGTTACTGACAAGCCTTAACTTTGGATCTAGTCGGTTTGGCTGCCAGCATCAATTCTGTCCGAATTGATTTCATATTCAGTGTAATGATACGCTTTTATTGACTAATGAATGACGGGAAAATCAGTTTCGCTACAAACCAATAAATAAAGAGTTATTGGCAATTTTGGTAATTTTAGCCAATTGTAAGCCACAGACGACATTCTCTCTTTTACTCTTTTACTTGTTTCGTGCGTAATTAAGCCAGCAACACCTAGTCGAACAAACACTTCCGCGCATGCGTAATACAATAATGGTGATGTTCTTAACTGTTATATGGGAATGTAAATATGTTTGCAAATCATTTTTGTTACATGTTATTCTGTGTTCTGAATACTTTTATTTTAATAAATGTTGCTTACTGCAAGTTATGGATGTAATCAAACACACAGACATACACGTATGCACGCACGCACATACATACGCGCTGATGTATACGACGAGCTTCTTGCAGTTTCCACCAACAAACTTACTCTATGAGACGCTCAAAAGGTTGAGAAGACCTTCGAGTGGTCTGGCGTAGGGTATGCTAACCGCACAAGACTGTATATACGTGTGTTTATTGTAGTCGGAGGTAAGTTAGAATTAAGGAAAGAAACAGTGAATTTGGCCACTGCACTGGACGACCAAAACCCACACTACACCAGTAATACCTTTTTCCCCTCGCCGTGTGAAGAGCCATGGGCACTGCCTTACCTCCTGGCTAAAAGATAAAAGCATAAAACATCGATCAGCGCTGCTTGGAATTGTTGCTTCGTTTGTATAAAGACCAAGCGATGCATATGGCCTAGTGGTTAGAGCAGCGGACTTGCGGTCGAAGGATCACAGGTTCGAATCTCACACCGGGCGATGTGTGTGTTTATGAGCGAAACACCTAAGCTCTACGCGGCTCCGGCAGAAGGTAACGGCGAAACTTCTGCTGACTCTTTCGCTACAACTTTCTCTCACTCTTTCCTCCTGCATCTTGCAGCTCACCTGCGACGGACCGACGTCCCGTCCAGGTGGGGAACCTATACGCCAATGAAACCGGAAAACCGGCCCTTATGAGCCAGGCATAGCTCGAGAAGGAACAACACACAAGCGAGGCAAGATATACAGAATTTTTTTTACTCCCTGATAGCATAGTAAAAAGAAAATAACACCTTTAGTAACACAACTGTCATATATCTTCTTTCTCTATGCTAACTCACCTATATTCATTTCCTTTTTTCTGTGTTAATACGAATACGGAATCAAGAAGACATCAATAAAATCTATGAATGCATACCATTGTTCCGCTAATAAAGTACCTTTTTTTTTTATTTCGTTGTCAATATTTTTTCATGTCTTGTGACAAAAGATATTTTGTTTCCCATTAATGTCGTTCAAATGTCTACTTGTTTGAGCGCTTTGACCGAGTATCTTTCGCTGTTGTAGTTGCTATTGTTTACGAATCTCCATAGAAACACAAAACATCGAAAAATAACCCACCTTCCTCATTTTATTTTGTTAAGAAATAATCTCCGACTCGTTCCAGATATCCAGTTTTCTATTACTCCAAATAAAAGAACAGGTTTTTCATTCATAATAAAGGGTAATATTTTATAACTACAAGGTAACACTCAACTTCCTTTTCAAGTGGAACTTGAAAAAGCTGATGAGGGCTTGGCCAAAAACGAAAGTGTCTGTCTTTAGCCCTTTCAGACGAGTCCACCATACTACCTCTTTCGCTACCGCCATCAGACAAATAAAAACTGCCTGCCCCTCCCGGCCAAAGGAGGGCGGCGGGACAATCTTCAAACCAGAGCAGAGTGGTGACATTTAGTAGAGATGACCCGGAAGTTGTTCCTCTTCAATTACTATCGCAAACAGCAGATTTCTTCAACTGAATACACGTCGTTGATTGGTTGAAATTACCCAAATACAACTCGAAATCTTTATATATAAAAGTGAAGTTGTGTGTCTGTCTCCTACGATTTAGATTCCTAACTACTCCCACATTTTGCGGTGCAGTGTAACCAAAACCGGGTATCTTATAGTCGTGATTCATATCGAGCCCTTCTGGGTATTAGCGCGCGTCTACGATGAGTCTACGATTTAAAAAATAATTTACCATCATTTTTTTACATTTTAATGCATTTTTTCGCTATTATATAAGGGAAGTAACTCTCTAAAAATGTATACGATGAGTCAACGATTTAAAAAAAAATTTACTATCATTTTTTTCCCCATTTTTAGTGCATTTTTTTGCTATTTTTTGGCTATAACTCTAAAAATGCTTATATAGTTATTTCCCTTACAAACACGAGCAACGCCGGGCGATACTGCTAGTAACTTCTAAAATACCAAATTTTGTCAAAAATGTTCTAAGTAAACCGTGTTCTGCGTGAGACATTCTGCTAGGATACGAAGTTTCAAACTATTTAGTTAAAAAAACATAACTAAAAACTCTATGCGCCAAACTGAACAGATCCGCCATTCCCCCTTCTCGATCTCAATATTCGAGCAGTTGGAGCTGTTTGGGTGAGAAAGGGGGATTTTCTCTGGGTCTTGGTTTTGTTGGGGGTTCATCTGTTGCTGTAGTAGCTGTTGGTGGTGGTGGTGGTTACTGCTACTGGTGTCTTTGTTGTTGGAGTGGCGATGGCTGGAGGCAGCGTCGCTGGTGATGATGTTGATGTTTGGGTGACCACTGGTTTCTGCTGCTGCTGCTGCTGTACAGGAGGTGACCCCCCCCCCGGTTCTAGTGTCGGCAGAAGGGCCGGTCGCCTCTTCTTCTTGGGCAGGAGACCCTGAGGTGGCCTTAACTACCACAAAAAATAGCACCTTGGCCTCCTGCCCTCCACAGTCACGCGTTGTCTGGTGCCGTCAGGCAGGTTTATCGAATCAGGGATTGAATTTAAAGCCCTTTGTTCAATTTGAACAAAGGAGCTTTAAACCCTGACCCGACCAATTTTGCTGGCGCAACTTGTGGCGGTATCCTCTATATCAAAGAAAGGCGGCAAGCTGGCAGAAACGTTAGCACGCCGGGCAAAATGCTTAGCTGTATTTCGTCTGCCGCTACGTTCTGAGTTCAAATTCCGCCGAGGTCGACTTTGCCTTTCATCCTTTCGGGGTCGATAAATTAAGTACTAGTTACGCACTGGGGTCGCTGTAATCGAATTAATCCGTTTGTCCCCTCTGTGTTTAGGCCCTTGTGGGTAGTAAAGAAATAGGTATCCTTTATATCAAAGAGGACAGCCACCACCAGCCAACAGACATTATTTCGGGGCGGTGGGGGGGGGGGCGTTCCAAATTTTTATTTTCGTGACACACCTACCCATATATGTTGGAACGAGCATAAAATCTTGTCTTCAAGGGCGCTGTAGAATGTTGTTTAGCTCCTTGTTCTGTAGCAAAACGAACATTGGACAGTGCCAAAACTTTTACCCCATGTCACAGACTATTTTATGTTCCATACAGGTTTCAGTATCCGTTCCAGCTTCTAAAATACCATGTTCTACTTCCCTCTTCTTTATTTTTATACATTTGTAGGTGATTGCTTTTTGGGTTGGGAGTCTCTAATTAAATCCTGTGGTGTATTAAGGGGGACATCACTTCTATCCTTCCTTAACATTCAAGTCTGTATCATATCCGTTCCGTTTGTTTCCATGCCCCATTTTCATTCCTGAAAACCATTTATCGACACTTTGTCTCGGCCGATTGAGGGTCACCCAGTTTAACACCAGCACTTATGGCATCGTGGGTGGCCTTAACGGAATGGACACTTGTTGCAAGCATTCGGGTTAGGTCTGCAAGGCCAGGTGACAATTTGTTGACCGGGGGGAAATGGCATCAATACTTGTAGCTAGGTGGGTTTTCATAGGAGCGCGGATGGGATCTTTTTCCCTTTGAACGGCAGATCGAGAAATTAATTTTTTGTAACTAAACACTTTCAAACTTCGGACACTGGTAGCTGAAAAACAAGAAAAAATAAACTAAAAGCAGTAGAAATGCACGAACGATTATGGTGGTGCCATGAAGTAAACCTGCTTCAGATACAATCGTTTATTCATCATCATCCTCATTTAGCGTCCGCTTTCCATGCTAGCATGGGTTGGACGGTTCAAATGGGGTCTGTGAAGCCAGAAGGCTGCACCAGACCAGTCAGATCTGGCAATGTTTCTACGGCTGCCTTTTGCTGCATGGTTTGTCGTTTCTTGTTTGAGTTTTCTTTTTTCGTTTGTGTTGTCTGTGTTTATGGCAGCGGTGGTGTTGGCAGTGTTTTCTTTTTCTGTGTTAATGGTGGTGCTGGTGCTGTTGGTACTGTTATTCGAGGAAGGCGGTGAGCTGGCAGAAACGTTAGCACGCCGGGCGAAATGCGTAGCCGTATTTCGTCTGTCGTTACGTTTCGAGTTCAAATTCCGCCGAGGTCGACTTTGCCTTTCATCCTTTCTGGGTCGATAAATTAAGTACCAGTTACGCACTGGGGTCGATATAATCGACTTAATCCGTTTGCCTGCCCTTGTTTGTCCTCTCTGTGTTTAGCCCCTTGTGGGTAGTAAAGAAATAGGTACTGTTATTCGAGGGAGGAATCCTCGGGGTGTTGACCGTCAGAACAGCAGCCACTACCACTCCCCTTCAACAAATGAAGCCATCTTGCTCTTCATTAGACGAAAAACAAAAAACACTTTATAAGGACCAAAATGTCCATAATTTGTCCCTAAAAGGGGGAACCTTTGGATCTTTTCGGTTTGAACGGCAGCTTTTTAAAATAATTTCCACGTAACTAAACACTTTTAAACTTCGTATACTGGTAGAATGTGCTTATAAAACATCTTTTCTCTTGGCTTTATTGAGAAAATTCTATAGTTTGTAAGATATTTGCTGTTCTTTCTCATCAATTTCTGCAATTTCAACCAATCAGTGACGTCTATTGAGGTAAAAAGCATTCTGTGACGTATGAATATGTCCCTCGTTTAAGAAACAGATTGGGTTTATTTACATTTGTGAAAAAAAAAAAGATACCCTTCCCTCCACCCCTAACCCTAAAAGAGATTGAAATGCAATAGATCGATTCTAGGGTCATAATTATGGGTGACAATTTCATATGACACCGCTAGAAAAAACTGCCGTTCAAACCGAGCCTTTAACAAAAGGGATTCAAAAAACAAAACAGATCAATAAAATTCAAAAAACACAATTAGTATCAATTTACAGAGCTGAAAAAACACATCCAGCCAAGGTGACAACAAGAATAATAATAAACCCGAAACTTTGGGTAAAGGGCTAGTCGATTTCATCGACCCCAGTGCATAACTGGTACTTAGTTCATTGACCCTTAAAAGACGAAAGGTAAAAGTTGACCTTGGCAGAATTTGAACTCAGAACATAAAGATGTACGAAATGTCACTAAGCATTTTGCCCGGAGTACCAACGATTCTGCCAGCTTGCCAACTTATAACAACATCATCATCATCATTGTTTAGCGTCCGCTTTCCATGCTGGCATGGGTTGGACGGTTCAACTGGGGTCTGGGAAGCCAGAAGGCTGCACCACGCCCAGTCTGATCTGGCAATGTTTCTACGGCTGGATGCCCTTCCTAACGCCAACCACTCCATGAGTGTTGTGGGTGCTTTTTACATGCCACCAGCACAGGTGCCAGATGAGGCTGGCAAACGGCCACGATCAGATGGTGCTTTTTATGTGCCACCGGCACGGAGGCCAGGCGATGCTTGGGTGATTTGGGAACCACCTTATTTTCTGAAGCCACTACAAGGAATTTTGTTACGTGCTTCCGCACTCAAAGGGGAGCCTTTGTAGTGATGTCATTCTTCAGTGTGCGGTGTGCGGGGCTGGAACCTTCTGGAAAGGCCTAAGGAAGTTCCCTAATGCACATG
>NC_043010.1:13908016-13978016 GCF_006345805.1 Octopus sinensis
CTTCTACTATAGCCTCGGGCCGACCAAAGCCTTGTGAGTGGATTTGGTAGACGGAAACTGAAAGAAGCCTGTCGTATATATGTATGTATATGTATATATATATATATATATATATATATATATATATATATATATATATATATATATATGTTTGTGTGTCTGTGTTTGTGTTTGTCCCCCTAGCATTAGCGGTTCGGCAAAAGAGACCGATAGAATAAGTACTGGGCTTACAAAGAATAAGTCCCGGGGTCGATTTGCTCGACTAAAGGCGGTGCTCCAGCATGGCCGCAGTCAAATGACTGAAACCAGTAAAAGAGAGTAAAGAAAGAATGATAATATAAATGAGTTATACACAGCACTAGCACCTGTAAAGGACAAACCTGTATGTATAAAATCGCAGTCGTCCATATATACAGGCTTGTTCTTTACAGGTGCCAGTACCAGGAAAAACTCATCTGTGCTGGTGACATGTAAAAAGCATGCACCACACTCTGTTAAGTGGTTGGCATTAGGAAGGGCATCCAGCTATAGGAAACATACCACAGCAGACAACTGGAGTTTGGACAGCGCCTGTCAAACCATCTGACCCATGCCAAGCATGGAAAACTGACATTAAACGATGGTTATAATAGGCACAAAGCCAGCAATTTGGGGAAACGGTTAATCAATTATATTCTTTTCTACTCAAGGCCCAGAATTTTGGGGGAAGTGGCCAGTCAATTAGATCAATCCCAGTATGCAACTGGTACTTAATTTATCAACCCTGAAAGAATGAAAGCAAAGTCAACCTCGACGGAATTTGAACTCAGAACGGGGTTAGTCAATTATATTGGCAGCAGTACTTGACTGGCACGTCACTGATCCATGAAGGATGAAAGATAAAGTTGCCATGACAATATTGAAACTCGGAATGTATAGAGTTGGAACAAATATTGTAAAGCACTTTTTCTATACTCTAACAAGTCCATCGACCCATAGCCTATAATAATTATTTTCTAATTTAGGTACAAGATCAACAATTTTTGAGGAGAGAGGCCTAGTCAACACCATAAAACCCTAATACTTGGTTTTAATGAACACAACCACCCACACACACACACACACAAAATAATGAAAGGCAAAATTAACCCCAGCAAGTTTTACTACCTTTAACCCTTTGGGTACCACATTTCTGTTGGCATACAAAGGGAGTTTCAATTATATTTTAAAATAATAAAGAATTTAGTAAAACAAATTTGTTACTGGATGGAAGCACTCCGTCGGTTACAACGATGAGGGTTCCGGTTGATCTGAATCAACGGAACAGCCTGCTCGTGAAATTAACGTGTAAGTGGCTGAGCACTCCACAGACACGTGTACCCTTAACGTAGTTCTCGGGGATATTCAGCGTGACAAGGCCGACCCTTTGAAATACAGGTACAACAGAAACAGGAAGTAAGAGTGAGAGAAAGTTGTGGTGAAAGAGTACAGCAGGGATCACCACCATCCCTGCTGGAGCCTCGTGGAGCTTTTTCACTCAATAAACACTTACAACGCCCGGTCTGGGAATCGAAACTGCGATCCTATGACCGCGAGTCCGCTGCCCTAACAACTGGGCCATTGCGCCTCCACTAAGTTTGTTACTAATAAACTAGTGTTTGAAACAAATTAGCATGAGATTTTGATAGAAATTGTGACACAAACTGACCATAGGCAGTCTTAGGTGAGTTGGTATCAAAAAGGTTAAAGAATATATATTTCTAACATTGTGGTGGTTATTTTTAATGTCCAGATGATGGTGATCAACTGCACGGGCAATAAGAACTACAAATTTTGAGTAGATGTCACACTTTCTCTCTTCCAGTTTTCTTTTATCTTTTACTTCTTTCATTCATTAGACTACGGCCATGCTGGGACGCCACCATGAAGAATCTTTAGTTGAACAAATTGACCCCAATTCTATCAGTCCCTTTTGCCAAACTGCCAAGTTACAAGAACATAAACCATCACCAGCTGTCAAGTATTGGTGGGACACACACACACATATGTATACATACGACAGGCTTCTTTCGTTTCTGTCTACCAAATCCACCCACAGGGCTTTGGTCGACCTGAGTCTATAGCAGAAGGTACCACACAGTGGGGCTGAACCTGGAACCATGTGGTTGGGAAGCTAGCTTCTTACCACACAGCCATGACAAGATCATCCTCATCGTCGTTTAACGTCCGCTATCCATGCTAGCATGGGTTGGACGAATGACTGAGGGCTGGCAAACCAGATGGCTGCACCAGGCTTCAATCTTGATCTGGCAGAGTTTCTACAGCTGGATGCCCTTCCTAACACCAACCACTCCGAGAGTGTAGTGGGTGCTTTTATGTGCCACCGGCACGGGGCCAGTCAGGCAGTACCGGCAACAACCTCGCTCAAATCTTTTACACATGCCACTGGCACAGGTGCCAGTAAGGCGATGTTGGTAACGATCACGCTCGAATGGTGTCTTTTACGTGCCACTGCCACAGAGGCCAGATAGCCGCTTCGGCAATGATCACACTCGGATGGTGCTCTTTAAGGCGACGCTGGTAACGATCACACTCGAATGGAGCCTTTTAAGTGCCACTGGCACGGAATGTAGATTTTAAACTGCAGTTTGTGAGGAATAATAGTTGGTTACAGGTTTCCAATGACCTAAACACTGTTTCACTGCATTTTTGACACAAGGAATGATATGTGGTTAGTCCACATCATTCTGTGAGGAGCAATAGGCCTGGTTTCCCCATTTCTCTGGCGTATACATTTCTACTTGGATGGGACACCGGTCCCTCGCAGGATTACTCATTTTTAGCAGCTGAGTGAACTGGCGTCCCCAAAGTCCATCCCCTCCACACCGTGGTGGGAATGCTGGCAACGGGTAGTGTCAGAGCTACGCCGTCGGGAACTTCAGTTCCTGGTAGGGCCACCCAAGACAGATTGGTCTGACACCAAGTGGTACTAGGGCCACAACCCGGCAGACGGGGCTCTGGTGAAAATCCTCGGAGTGTCTGTTTCAGCAACCGGCGGCTCCTCGGTCGTTCTGTCCCTGCGTCTGCGGACAATCTGCAGCAAACAGGATGTCTCCACATGCAGGATTGTTGGGGACCGCTTGTGAAATCCACATATTCCAACGAAACTTCTTCCAAGGAAGAAGCCGACTCAACCCGCTCAGGGTGAATGTCACCACAAGTACAAGTAGAGTGAACTGGAACAATGTGAAATAAGGTGTTTTGCTCAAGAACAACATATCACTTGGTCCAAGAATTGAAACCACAATCTTACAGCCATGAGTCCAACACCCTAACTACTAGGCCATGCACCTCCACAAAGACTATTACAGTAACACATAAGAGCAAAAGAGTTTATGTCTGTAGCCAAAAAATGACTCTACTGATTACTCTATCACTTCAAGGGTGGGGACCAACATCTGGAAGGGGAGATGTTGACTGATGAACAGGACAATTAGCCATTTAGGAGGAGACAAGACAGACTCGCAGATAGACAGCCGTAGTGAAAGATACAGACAGAATAGTGTCATTCTTACAACTAATACTACTTCCAGTCTCCAGCAAGTATAATAATAATAAAACATTGTGTACAGTGCTCAGGTGCACTACAACTCATCTAAAGTGTATGTATAGTACATAGGGTAATGTACAAGCGTCAGGAAAAGAACAGTGCATGAGTCATGACATACACATATGTGTATGAGTATGGAAGGGGGACAATCAGGTGTAATTTCGGCGGATTTCGGAAAGCATGGGGGCCTTAAAGGATATGGCAATCAACAACTGACGCAGGCAGTTTGTTCCATGCTTCAGCAACTCTGAGCGTGAAAAAATGTTTCCGAAAGTCATGGGAGCTGTGCTGTTTTCTGACTTTGTAGGCATGTCCACGTGTGTTGGACACAAGTAGAATTAAAGTTCCCCAGAATCCGCCTTAAACATGTGATTCTGCTATCCAAGGTAAATACTTACATCTGCAGGCGTCAACTCGTCTTTGACAGGTTTCGGGTATTTCTCACACATGGCTGGAATCCATGCATTCTGTGACCTCTGCTGGAACATCTTGGCATCAAGAGCCGCGAGAGCATAGGAACACACACCTTTTTCGTCCTCGACAACAAAGCAGTATTCTTGGTTGATGGTTAATAAGCCACCTACAAGTCTGAAATGGGCAAAAAAAAAGAAATGGCTCATTCACTAAGTAAAGGTTTCTTATTATTGAGATTTTTCATTTCTAAATGTGCAACGTAACATGAGATGATTATATGGAATGAGAGAAGACATCAAGCTATTAACTAGGTTTTGTTTATTTGGAGAAGGAGAGGAGGGAGTTAAAGAGAAGGATGGCAGACAGAGACACAGGCAGCTGGATGGAAAAAGAGACATACAAGTCAGGGAGAAAACAGACAAATACATAGACAACTGGAGAAAAAGACAGACATCCAGAAGGAGAGAGACAGAGAGAGATTACAGACAGTACAACACACTTCAAATGGTTTAGTTTGTGTTTCTTATCATATCACACTCAAGAAGACCAGCCGTCCACTGCAGCAGTGTTAATGCCGCTTCCTCTAATGAAGGGGATTGGCCTGCAAGAGCCCCGTACCAGTGCCACATAAAAAGCACCCGTGACGGCACAACAAGAGAGCACTCATGCCAGTTGCTACGTTAGAAACAGCCAACGGTAGAAACCAAGCCAAATCAGACTGGAACTTGGTGCAGCTCTCGTCAAACCATCCCACCCATGCCAGCATGGAAAAACAGATGTTAATGGATGATGATGATGATGATGTCTATGACATGGAGGATAAGAAGACTGCTAAAATGTCGCATGAAACCAGGCTTAGTGATTTCAATTTCAACCTGAACAAATGTACCCGTGTTCCCTGACAACACAGACTTAAACTGAAGTTAATGCAAGAACCTCTACATGGTGGTGTGATCTGCTAAAAATAACAGTTAATTCTCTCTCAACTAACATTCTACCAACTTAAAAAAAAAAAAAAAAAAGGGCAAGAAATCTTTATATATAAAAGTGAAGTTGTGTGTCTGTCGCCTACGATTTAGATTCCTAACTACTCCCACATTTTGCGGTGCAGTTTAACCAAAACCGGGTATCTTATAGTCGTGATTCATATCGAGCATTTCTGGGTATTAGCACGCGTCTACGATGAGTCTACGATTAAAAAAAAAAATTACCATCATTTTTTTCCATTTTAATGCATTTTTTCGCTATTATATAAGGGAAGTAACTCTCTAAAAATGTCTATGATGAGTCAACGATTTAAAAAAAAAATTTACCATCATTTTTTTTCTATTTTTAATGCATTTTTTTGCTATTTTTTAGGTATAACTCTCTAAAAATGCTTATATAGTCATTTCCCTACAAACCCGAGCAACGCCGGGCGACACTGCTAGTTTCATATAAAGTAGTGCTAAATAAATTATGTCTGAAGAAAATGGTATGATCACGACAGGAATGTATTTAATGAGAGTTCTACAAGGTCAAGGTTGATTTGTGGCTAAACAACAACAACAACAAAGACTCAACTGTTTGAAATGTGTTTTTCACAAAAAAACGTAAATAAATTTTATTTTTAATCTTTTTAATTAAAATTAGAAACAAAAATTATAGATGAAGTTAACAGTCCTAAAAATGTTTTCTATCAGTATACGAGCAATGGTTGCTTGAATAAATAAGCAGTCTGTAGTACAGAAAAGAATTGCTTTAGTGTCATATAAATTAGTGTAGAGACTGGAATGTAGTTTGATTGCGCTTAAAAAAGAAGAGGGGAGATAAAACACAGATAAACTATACAAGAAAAGCAATAAAATACTTAAACAAATGACCAGCCTGGAAAATTCATTTCTCAACTACAACCCACATACACACAAACCAACATACATAACCTTTAGTGGAGGAGCAATGGCCCAGTGGTTAGGGCAGCGGACTCGCGGTCATAGGATCGCGGTTTCGATTCCCAGACCGGGCGTTGTGGGTGTTTATTGAGCGAAAACACCTAAAAGCTCCACGAGGCTCCGGCAGGGGATGGTGGTGATCCCTGCTGTACTCTTTCACCACAACTTTCTCTCACTCTTACTTCCTGTTTCTGTTGTACCTGTACTTCAAAGGGCCGGCCTTGTCACTCTCTGTGTCATGCTGAATATCCCCGAGAACTACGTTAAGGTTACATGTGTCTGTGGAGTGCTCAGCCACTTACACGTTAATTTCACGAGCAGGCTGTTCCGTTGATTCGGATCAACCAGAACCCTCGTCGTCGTAACCGACGGAGTGCTTCCCCACATTACCTTTATTTTTATTTCCAATCTAATTCATACAAACAAAACTTCCCCTATCCCTACCAGTTTGAGTGACTTGTTTACAACACAATTCTGAGTAATTTTAAGGAATTAAACTTTGCAAGAGAGAATCAGATAAAAGAGATTTTGGGAAATATTCGTATTGTCATATGTATTTCTTTACTACCCACAAGGGGCTAAACATAGAGGGGACAAACAAGGACAGACAAAGGGATTAAGTCGATTACATCGACCCCAGTGGGTAACTGGTACTTAATTTATCGACCCCGAAAGGATGAAAGACAAAGCCGACCTCAGCGGAATTTGAACTCAGAACGTAACGACAGACGAAATACGGCTACACATTTCGCCCAGCGTGCTAACGTTTCTGCCAGCTCGCCGCCTTATTGTCATATTGTCATATAGAATAGTAAGCTAGGATCTTTTCGGTTTGAATGGCAGTTTTTAAAAATAATTTCCACATAACTAAAAAATGTTAAACTTCGCATACTGGTAGAATGTGTTTATAAAACATCTTTTTCTCTTGGCTTTATTGAGAAAATTCTATTGTTTGTAAGATATTTGCTGTTTTTTTTCCTTCAATTTCTGAAATTTCAACCAATCAATGACGTCTATTGAGGTGAAAACATTCTGTGCCGTATGAATATGTCCCTCGTTTAAGAAACAGATTGGGTTTATTTACATTTGTGAAGAAAAAAAGATACCCTTCCCCCATCCCTAAACCTAACTCTAAAACAGATTGAAATGCAATAGATCGATACTAGGGTCATAATTATGGGTGGCAATTTCATATGACACCGCTAGAAAAAACTGCCGTTCAAACCGAAAAGATCCGTAAGATATATTAAAATATTGTTTGGGAGAACTCCAAAATTAAAGATTAATAAAGACATTTAGCATAGATAATAAATAATGTATGTGGGATACAAGAAATGCATATATATGTACCTACACAATTAATCTGAATAACCTTTTCGTTATCAAGTTGTTAAAACTGCAAAAGCTATTTTTTTAAATATTATTTTAGTGTGTTCGTTATACATGGCACACAAAGAATTATAAGAAGTGGGACTTAGTCTTAGAGTGGAGAAATGACTATATTGACCCAATAAAAAACAGGAGATACAAAGAGGTAAAAGACATTTATGTAAGTCTAAAACTTTAGGTGCTGTAAACGTAAGCATGAACGGACTTGTTATTTTTCATCATCTACCAATGAAAAATATGTGAAGCTGATTGATGCATCCATGGAGTAAATTCTGACCCCAACCACTACTAACTATCATGTTATAATAATAATAATAATAATAATTAATTCTTTTTATTGGCCACAAGGGCTGACACACATGATTAGTAAACATAAAGGGACAAAACAGGACGAAAGGTTACAAAGGGTTTTGTCCGTTTTTGAAAAGAATCCGAGTAAAAACTGTTTAACAACGAAAGATTATAACAATGAAAAACTCCAAATAGGGGGAGGCGCTTCGAAAGGTTCCTGGTGGAAAAATCCCCATAAAAGCCAACGGGAGCCTGGTCAAAAGGGGGGTAGAGAGCCCCTTTCTCCTTTTATAAAACCTTTTTCAATCACAGGCGAAACCTGAGAATTGGTCCATTTATACTGGCCATTCTCGCACAATTCACCCACCTTTCAGAAAACTTGCTATCGGACAGCACTAAGAGTGCCTAATAATCGACATAGCAATGCCAGGAGATCAACACATCATGAAGAGAAAGAGAAAAAGTTGATAAATATGGAGACCTGAGAACTGAGATGTGGCAGCCACGAGAGTCAAACATAAAGGTTATCCCTATTGTCATCAGAGCATTGGGTTTGATACCAGCTGATCTGAAAACCTTAGAAATACCCTACAATCTAGATGGTACTTAATTTATCAACCCCGAAAGGATGAAAGGAATAATAATAATTGCTGTTACTACAATACCTGTCTCCTATAAGGTCTGGCATGCCTGGAAAAACATCAGTGCCATCCATTCCGTCATCGCAGGTTCTACGACACACTTCATATATTGCCGGCTGAAAGAAACCAATGACATTATTAGTAAGAATATAGAGACACCCTGGTTCAGAAGGGAACACAAAATATGAAACAGATTGACAATTTCCTTACAAGACCCCAAATTTGTAAAGGAATAATATAGGCAGTTGGCATTCATTTTATCAACCCTAAAGTGAAACAGAAGAAACTGAGAGACCAGTGGGACCGGAAGTCTATTGAGATGTACACAAGACGCAAAATCACTTAGTGTGACACCCTTTTGTTACTGCCATTCAACTTCCTCATTGTATTTACTAATGCTACCAATACAGCACACCCCATTACAACAACGGTACATTATAGACTATTGAGGTTCTCCTTCTTCTTTCATCCCACTTCAGCCCTGATCCCTTAAAGCTATGATCAAAAGCATTCAAGCCATGACCAGTCTATCTTCTTTTCCAGACACAGTGTATCAAGGGCTACATTAATTAATGTGTTCCTCCTTTTTCAAGATAACAGGATATGATTCGAATCAGGTTTAGCTTCTATTTTTAGCTGGTCAAGTAACCAAATAGAGAC
Organism: Octopus sinensis; assembly: GCF_006345805.1. NCBI lineage: Eukaryota > Metazoa > Mollusca > Cephalopoda > Octopoda > Octopodidae > Octopus > Octopus sinensis. The sequence goes on from NC_043010.1 coordinate 13,916,932, forward strand.
TCCCTCCCTGAACTCAAGTTAGTTTCTTACATTTTTGGATCAATTCAAATTTTTTCCAGTGAAAAGGAATATACAGTCAACTTGAACCATTATTAGTATATAACTGGTACTTATCACAAGGAGCCACACCAGAATTTTGAACTCATAATGTAAAGAAAAAAGAAATCACTTAATTTCTACGAAGCATTTAGTTTAGGACACTACCATTTCTGTCGACACAACATCCTTAACAATAATTAATAGTAGTGATCCTGATGATGATTTTAATTACTACCTTCATCACAAGGCTACAAATTTATATCCAATTAAATGAGCATCAGTTTATAACTGGTATATATACTTTATCAACTTCTGCAGAAATGAAAGACACAAATTATCCACTGGGAGATTTGAACTCAGAACATAAAACGTATTAAAAAAATACTGCAAATGATTATTTGACCCCTTGCTCTATTATTTCTATCACTGAGTCCCTTGTCATCTCCTCAGGACAAGGGACCAAGACTTTTGGCGATTTGCTAACTTGAGAAGACACATCAAGCTAAGTAAAATTGCAGCCATCCACACATACAGGCAGGTTCCCTATGGTTATGCGCCCCACTCCTTCTCCCAGCTGAGGTCTTTGTCTTGCAGGTGCCGGTGCCATGTAATATGCACTTGTGCCAGTGCCATATGTCATGCACTCATACCAGTGCCATGTAATATTGCACCTGTGTCAGTGCCTCATAAGATGCACTGGTGCCAGCAGCACATAAAAAGCACCCAGCACATTCTGTAAAGTTGTTGGCATTAGGAAGGGCATCCAACCATGAAAACCATGCTAAAACAGACAATTGAAACCTGGACAGCTCCTGCCAAAACAGTCCAACCCATGCCAGCATGGAAAACAGATGTTAAATGATGATGATGATGATGACTCCATACCGAATGTAGTGGATTTAGTTGACTCTACAGGAATTTAGAACTTCTGGCAGTTTGCTACCATTAATGGTTTCAAATTTTGGCTCAAGTTCGGCAACTGGATGGAGAAGGAGTAGTTGATTACATCAACCCCAGTGCGTAACTGGTACTCTATTTTATCAACCCGCAGAGAAATGAAAGCCGACATCAGTAAGGCTTCAACTCAAAACACGAAGAGCCAAAATAAATATTCCAAGGTACTGTCTGTCACTGTATCCACTACTCTCAAATAATTTCTAATTTAAGCACAAAACCACAAATTTGAAAAGTGAGGGGTTGGTCAATTATACCAACTCCGGTACATTATTTTATTATGGACTCTGGGAAGTATGAAAGGCAATGTTGAATGCTGACCTCGGTGAATTTGAACTCAAACATTGAAAGGAAGCAACTAAGCGTTTTGATGGTCATTCTACAGATTCTACCATCAACTGCTCTTAATAATAATAATAATAATAATAATAATAATAATAATTAATTAATCGTTTCTATTAGAGGCACAAGTCCTGAAATTTTGGCAGGAGTGGGGTAGTCAATTAAATTGGCCCCCCTACCACCACCAAGTGCTCCTTTGGCACTTATTTTCTCAACCTTGAAGGGATAAAAGACAAAGTCGATTTCGGTGCCATTTGAACTCAGAACATAAAGGCAGAAGAAATGCTGCTAAGCATTTTGTCTGGTACAGTAATGATTTGGCCAGCTCGCTGCCCTATCATTATCATCATTATTATTATTAATAATAACAATAATAATAATAATAATAATAATAATAATGATGATGATGTTGGTGGTAGTGATGAAGATATCTATGATGAAAGGATAATATGAGTATAGTTGACCTATGATGTTTGTTTCATTAATCCTGGGAGATCGAATGAGAAATTCAATCCCAGCATAATTAAAACTCACAACATCAGGACCTTGTTATTTCATGCTTATTATAATAATAAAAAATCCCTATTTAACACAAAATACTCCCTGGATAGCTTTTGACTTTGTCTTTTTTTTTTTTCTTTTCGTGTGAGTGTACTTTTGAATTTCTAAAAATTATAACGAGAGATCCAATCACAAGAGATCCACTGAGAATTACCGTTCTTGTATTTTTGCAATGAGGGGGGGCGGGTGGGAGGAATCTCTACCACAAAAACAAAAAGCAAATATGTATAAATATATAAAACACCATACCCACACTCGGCCAATCTTGAGTTTTATCGAGTGTTGCTCGTAATTTGCCGTCCGAAAAGATAGTGTAGAAAAACATCAGAAGACAGACATACTATAATCAGAGCTAGAAAAATGATAAGAATGTTTTGTCGCATGAATGTTTAGAGTGCGCAAGCTGGAGTAAGAAAGAAAGGTAAAAAAATGTGGATGGGGGGGCGCGCAGCACAAAACCTACCTCGTCGGCTGAAACGTACGGTCGTATCGTATAAAACTTGTTGACGGGAGGTTCTGGAGGTTTCAGGAAAAAAAGGTCATGAGCGCCATCAATTGGCAGCATGTGCTAAAGAAAAAAAAAGTCCGAAGGGAAAAAAAAAAAAGAGAGAGAAAGAAAAAGAAAGCCATCCATTAGTAATCCTGCAGAAAATTTGAAACAAATTAGCAACAACGCGCAAAAATGAGTGACATTTCTGCAGAGCTCGCTTGCGCAGATGTTACGGGCAAGTCCCCCATATAATCGCACTTTAATTTTTTTCTAAAAAAAGTTAAGAAAATGAAGGAGCAGACCATGGGAGATTTTGATAGGGGCACTGGCGAGAATGAAGACTTTTTTTTATGGGGATGAGGGTTTGTTTTTTTCTTCTTCTTCTTGCTAATAATTTCCTCATACTTCCATCGCTAACTATACACTTCTTCAAAACAGGTCAAGAGGATTTAAGAAGGCAACCCAGCTTAACTGTCCTTTATGCGCATGTATATATAAATACATGTAGGCATTTGTAAATGGATCTAATGTCAGTTTTAACATGTGTTCTAGTTGTTCAAACGACTGAACTTCATACTTATTGAATTATATAATGTAACTAGCCGAGTATTCCACAGACACATATGCAGAGATGGAACATGGTTAGTCGATAAGGCTGGTATTTTGACTTACAAGTGTAGTTCAATAAGACATGTTTCCCCTATTTCACTAACACGAGTTGGATCAAGGTGTCAACCAACAGTCATGTTAGAGGACAACTGCCCAATGTGCCATGCAATGAAGTCCAAACCAAGACTTCATAATTGCAAACCAAACTTCTATACCATTAGTCCTGTCTACACTATTTAACTTAACTTATAGAAAGCATTTACAAGCATGAATTTACATGCATTGGATTTGATGGTGAATATTCTCGTTATTCAATCAATGTGAAAGGTGAGTGTTAGTAGTCGAATATCCTACAGACGCTTATGGGATCAGCATGGTACAATGTGGGATAAGGCTGGCCCTTTGAATTACTGGAACAGCCTATACAACTGGCTTTCACACAGTGTCTGTCTCTCAATTTTACCGACAAGGCATAAATTGACCTGAGGTCATTGGTAAGTAAAAGACAATTGACTGAGATACCAAGCAGTAGGATCGAACCAGAACCTCATGATAGTGAAATGGGAATATAAAAAAAAGGACCGATGAGAAAATTCCAAGTGAAAAACTCACTGCTACTACCAGTACCATTACAACTATTGTTTGTATGTATGTATGTATATCTTATCCAGGTTATTTACTATGAATGGAAAACTGCATGCTTCCATTTGTAGTAAACTTTCACCAAAGTGAAAGCGGTACAGTCGAGGATTGGAGCCAGTTCATTCAGCTCATTTGCCTGTGCAAAGAACTTGGAAGCCAGCAAGCACAAGTGCCAAAAAGAGGTGATATATTATACAACATTAATTTAAACAGAAACAATATATTAATAGGTAGTTGAGAAAATAGATAATATGGTAAATATTGGAAAATATTCAACATTTTAGAAAAGTTTAAGAGAAGCGGGGAAAAAATAAAAATGTAATGTCTTTGAAAGATAATATAAAGCCATGGTGTTACTTTGATGTAATAGTCAAATACTTTCAGATGGATTCTTATTTTAATTTCCACATTATTTGATGACTCAAAGACACGGTAATGGCTTGCACCTGCTAGCAAGTGCTTTGAATAGTGAAATAGTTTCACAAACTCCATATTTTAACTAGACTCTTGAGACAATTAGCAAAACACTTTAAGCGTTAAGTTCAATCCCTCTTTTGATCAGCTACCAATTCTTAAGCTACGAAATAACATCAAAAGTTAGAATTAGTGATACATCTTCCACACTAAAACAACTAAAAGAAAATATACAGAAAGATTAGGGTGCTGCTTGTAGAATTCAATGTTTCATTCATTGAGACGAAGCCACCAGTTGGAGAAATGGTCATTCGATGCACCATCTTTCACTACATTTTTCCCTTACATGAACTGTGTCAGTATCTGTTGCGTAATCCTATATCGTTTAATAGCTCATGACGATTGCCACAACAAGCAGAAGATTAAGAGAGGCCCACTTGCAGCCAATGATTGCCAGCTGAGCCACCAAAACCAAAGTGGTACTTTAAAGGCAAAGCTTCACTGTCCCTTACCCCAAAATACAATAAATATGGAAGATTTACTAGACTGAAGAATAAAAAAACAAAAAGAGTGGAGAGTTAAAAACATTACTGATAAATGCTGTCAATATTGGTGTTAGAGGAAGGGAAAAGTGGTGTGTAATTGAAGGCGGGGAAAGTATCTAGGTGACTACCCAGCGTCTGCTCCACTTCTTTATTCAGCACAAGAAACATTCCTCAAGCTTAACACAGAAAAAAAAAAAAAAAGAGGGATTAACAAAGAACACGGTGCTTTATGCTCATATTAGCTACTCCTCTCTCAGAGTTTAACAAAACATATTAACAACTAATGTTTACAGTTTGTGTGTGTACCAATGTGCACATGTGTGAAAGCATCCAAATCCCTTGGAATTAGGTTAATACAGTGTCAAACTACCTGCAACCAACTAGCCACATGAATAAGTGGCTAAGTGGCTCATAGCTTGTCACCATGCTGCATTTACAGCTGTTGCTAATACACTAAGTACAAAAGCTTGGTTTGTCTCACTGAGAAACCAGTACCATAGAGTAGTGAATTTATTCCTCTAAATAGCAGAAACACTGGAAATTTGACAAGCGGTTCGTAAGCTTTCAGTGCTACATTAGAATTTTCCTCATAAAAAAATAATCTTGGACAGGAATGGTCTCTGCCAAGTTAACTTGCAAAGATATACATGAAAACAAGAGTCTTCGGTTGTTTTCCTATATAAACCAATAGAACCACACACGTGTACACAAAATGTCACCAGTGCTGGTTGATTTGCAGAATTTGCTTAACGAAAAAGCATTTAAAAATTAATACAAAATTAAAAGATTTAACAACACAAATTAATCACCCCAAATGGTGTCATTAAAATTTTTGAGTGTTGAGTTTTGAATTAAAAACATCTAACATTTATTAAGTCAGTTTATTCCAAATTTTTTGCTTGTATTTCTAAAATCCAATAGTAACATGTAAAATGATATATATATTTATATATAGGTAATTCTACTAAAAATACAACTACTAGTACTAATACTATTGCTACTACTAATAATAATAATAATAACAATGATTCCAGTCTGGTGTAATCAAGTGAGAGGAGAGTAACCAGCAGAGCATGGAGCACGAGGGCATCAAGGTGAACAAAGTCTCCAAGAAATCAGAAATCATTTTCATTTAAAAAAATCTAAAATTCCACAATCTTGTATCTATGTGATTTATATAAAAATATATTTAAAATATATACATACATATATATATAGATAGATAGATACATATATATACATGTATATAGAGAGTAAAAGGAAGAAGCAGTTTAAAGAGAAAAAATTAATTTTTACCTATATAAAAGCAAAACTTACTTTAAAATATACAATTATATATAAAAAATATATATATATATTTGTTAAGGAAAGAAAAAAAGTGATTTCTGGGTCTTAGAGTTAAAAATCTTTTTCAGCGCGCACATCTTTGCAACTGCAAAAGAATGTTTCTTTTTTAATAATAAACAAGAAAAAAAAAAGTTTTGAAGAAATTCAACGTTGGAAGTTTCCTGCAAAACAACTTTTTAAAGAGCTCTTGGATGAAATTATTCAGCTTAGAATATTAAAGTTTAAACTAATAAATTTTTAAATCAGTATGGAAAAAATTGTAATGCGTAAAATGTATGTGTGTGTGTATATGTATATAAATTTTATATATGTACTTATGTACAGAGGTACACAGACATATACATAAGTATATGTGTCTATGTGTATATATATATATATATATATATATATATATATATATTACACATATACACACAGGTTTATATTTATTTATTTATATATATATATATATATTATATATATATATATATATACACACACACATACACACGCGCACACAGTCATACTGAAAAAATGTCAAAATATTTTAATAAAATTCTCGGTCAGAAAAGCTGGGAAAATTAAAATTAAACTTAAAACTCAGCATAAAAGTAAGATAGTTAGTGAGGTGGTGAAGGTGACAACAATACATCTATTAAAACACCATTGAGCGGAGTACAGAACCTTTGCTGAGACGGACAGAGAAAGGTAGCACGAGAGAATAATTTTCCTGGATAGAGAAGATTAAAGTATAGAGAGCATGAAAACTTCTGTTGTATTCCAAAGTCAGGTAAAGTTGAATTTCTTCACAGTAATAAAAAAAAAAAAAGAGCAGCGCCAAAAATGAATGTATGTCAGTCTTAGTGAAGAGTGTGTTTTCTTAAGCTTGAGGAAAGTGGTTGTGCTTGAAGAAATATATTAAAAAATTAACCATCAACAGAAATAAATAAATATATAAATAAATAAATAACAGACAAATTGATATTATGACTCGAGATGCAACACATGAGGCAGACAATCACTTTACCGTTTCTACTGTTAGCATCTGTAAGGCACGTTTTGTTTTGTTTGGGTTTTTTTTTATAATAATGAAATTATTGTATACAGTGCTCAGGTGCACCACAACTTGTCAGAAAGTGCATATAAAGTACATACAATTTCCACCACCTCTCTATCATTTACAATTCGATGAAATGAGTTTAGAGGTTATCTTTTATATCGTCCCTGTTATTCAACTGTAGTGTCACTTATACAGTACCATCAATACGCTGATGTTAATTCTACTATGGCAGCTATAGGCTTACACCATCAGCCCTCGAGCTTCACAGTTACAAGGACTTCAACATGTGTTGATTAAATCAAAATATCCGGTGTTACAGTAATGAACAATTTGCATCTCCACTTAAAACAACAAGACATTGTTTGTGGATTCATTTCTAATCAAAACATAGGAAATCAAACAAACCAACAGAAAAATTTCGTAGGATTAGCTAACATAATATTTCTTTATAGATATCAAAAAGTGATCATCTGCTTCATGAGTTGCATGTTAAAAATGAATTTTTAAAATTATTTCTCGGGCAATTAAGGTTAAAATCACACACAAAAAAAAATGGCATTTAAGTTTTAGATATTTTTTTCTTTCTATGAGATTCCATGGGTTTTTTTCAGTTGTCTATTTTTCCTTTTCAATTAAAAAATTTGCTTATATTTTGAAATCTGTTGCAACATCTGGTGCCAGGATTTTTAGGGTTGCTGAAAAAGTTGTTGTAGTAGCCATTGGCATACATACTTGGAATTCTGCCTGAAGACCACCACGAAACACCCATGGTTCCTGATCTCCACTTGTGAAAGCTTCTTTATAGCCACTAGTGCACCCTACATGTCCATTGAGAAAAAGAAAGAATAAGATTAGATCAGCCATACATCAGCAACCAGAAAGAGAGAGAGAAATTTGGGGTGGAGTTTAGGGGAGAAAAAAGTTACCAGAAAGGGAGAAAAAAAGTTTTTTGATAATTAAATAATATTTTAAAATTTAAATAGTATTCAAATCCTAAGATAATAGCTTAGCAAAAAATAGAACTCAACTGCAGAAGTTAGTTTCGCTTAAGGGGCTGAACCCCTTACCTTAATTATATAAGTGGAACGTATTTTATCAATCTCCAGAAAACTAGAGGGACTACATCACCCATCATATCATTGAAACTATAACCATAACTAATTATCACATGGCCAGTTTTCAAAGTGATAATCTTTAACAGGTAATATCAAGCAATAATAATCTTTATCATGCTATAACTGATATGGCCTGCAGATACAAATAGCCTGATGCATAAACATATCTGCAGCATGATGGAGGACACACAAAATAGACCAGACCACGATATATCAAGGTTATGAGAATGATAACTGCAACTATGTCTCTACTAACAGGTCTGCACATGTTGCTAGCCAAGAATAAATATATTCAGAACAACTATACACACATTAATATAATGCAAAAATTTTTAAATGCTAAATCTATTCTACAGGACTGACAGCATCAAGTTTGTCACAAACACTGAGATGAAAAGGGCTGATAAGTTAAAAGTTAATTATTTGAACAGAGAGATTAAGACAAAAAAAAAAAAAGTGAAAAAAAAAAGAAAGAAAGAAAACTTAACCCTTTCGTTACTGTATTTATTTTGAGATGCTCTGTGTTTCTTTTAATTACTTTAAATATAACAAAGAATTTAGTAAAATAACTTAATTATCATTAAGCTAGTGTTAGGAACGTAAATTGTAACTAAGGCTTGCTTGGAAGATTTTAATTCAAAACTTATGAAAACAAGACATTTTACCACAGAGCCAGAGCCGGTTTTGGCCGGGTTAGTAACAAAAGGGTTAATACATGCTATTCAGAGTTTAGATTACTTAACCCTTTTGTTACTAACCCGGCCAAAACCGGCTCTGGCTCTGTGGTAAAATGTCTTGTTTTCATAAGTTTTGAATTAAAATCTTCCAAGCAAGCCTTAGTTACAATTTACGTTCCTAACATTAGCTTAATGATAATTAAGTTATTTTACTAAATTCTTTGTTATATTTAAAATAATTGAAAGAAACACAGAGCATCTCAAAATAAATACAGTAACGAAAGGGTTAAGACACCACATATTGCAGTGTGAGTAGACAAGTGACACGAGAGAATATCACTTTTCGTTAATCTCTGCTAACATCCAATGTTGTTTGTGGTTATTTGTTTATAAACACTTCGGTCTTTAACCGATTATACAGTTATAAAATCCACTACAAATATACACTGACACAGTGACAACTGTGGCAGCAACTAAGTGGACAGAGAACGGATTTACTAAGTGAATAGACAGAAACTGTCACCAGCTCTGAGATGTCCCTGGCAGTTACAAACAGAAACCACAGTTCTGCTCACCCAGCTGTAAATAAGTACCATAGAGGGGTACTGTTCACTAATTGTAAATAGAATCTATCTCACTGAAAACACTGTATGCTGTGGGAGCTCAATGCTGGGCCCAATAATATTTTTGTGAATGGGCATGTAAAAAGCACCATCCGTCCGTGGCCGTTTGCCAGCTCCGTCTGGCACCTGTGCGGGTGGCACGTAAAAAGCACCCACTACACTCACGGAGTGGTTGGCGTTAGGAAGGGCATCCAGCCGTAGAAACACTGCCAGATCAGATTGGGCCTGATGCAGCCTTCTGGCTTCACAGACCCCAGTTGAACCGTCCAACCCATGCTAGCATGGAAAGCGGACGCTAAATGATGACGATGATGATTTCTAGAGAAGGAGCATTTCTAGACTAATTTTTCCAAAAGACATTGCATGAAAGCAAGTAGTCACTACCATCTGCCTACATGTTAAAGGATTCAATACCCAAGTAACTTCTCACCTAATTTTTTTTTTTAATCTCAAACCACCCAAACCCCACAAAAATAAAAACCCAATTAGACATTAGACGTGTAAGTAAACTGGTGTGTCCATTGGTATTTTTCATTTCTTTTCCCATTCTGTTTGATAAAAGAGCATGGCAGAGAGAAAATTAAAAAAATAAATCAATTAATCAATTAACCTTTCTTAACTCTAACTTCTTGAATTTTTTTTTTCTTTTTAAATAATAAACAAGACCTTGACAGCAATAACATCAACAACAAATTCAATAAGAAACCAAATGCATTCCAAAATATTTTTTTGTCTAGTCACATCAGAAAAAAAAAAAAAATCATTAATTTATTCCATTACATTATTTCTTGCATAAATTATGTTGATGCTTTTAGATTTTTAATTAAAACCTAAATTTAAAGGAAAAAATTACATGATGATAAAAACACGAAAACAAAAGTAATAAATATAATAATGATGATTGCAATTATGAGAAGATTTGCTAAAAAAACTGACATAAGGAGTAGGCTAATTCCATACACACACACACGGATGCACATACATATATACACACATATATACACATTCAGCAAGCAAGTAGAAAAATCAAAGTCAGTTGGTGTTGCCAAAGTAGATTGAAGACACTAGCCTTTGTGCAGTGACACAACCTACACCTATGACCCAAGAAGGGTGAACTGGGGCTGTACTTGACGGATGAAAGAAGAATATGAATCTAGGATCGAATCAAATGCTCTTAAAACTTTGTCCCTCTCTAAACATAAGTGTGTAAACAAACAGAAATGAAAATATACAATGAACAAGAGTTGAATGAAGGTGTCTACAGCAGGAAGGTAGGAAAAGAAAAAGCTGAAGTCCTACCTTAGGACAGTGGGTTTCACAAAGAGACTGTGATGAGTGGTGATAGGCTGTCGACTACATCAACTCAATCCATACCAGTATAGAAACATGGATATTAAAAGTAAATAATATATGACAAAAACAAAAAAAAACATGAATAATGAAAACAAACTCTACCTTCAAATGACTACCAATAATGAAAGGTATCTAAACTGACCACTAACCAACTGTCCAATGATATTGTAGTTCAGACCACAACTACTTTTCTATATTCAGGCCAATAAAGGTTTCTCAACACAGTTGTTTTGACTTGTTAAAAATAGTAACCAAACCTCCCTCAAATGACACTCTACTTTTTCATATTACAGAAACACACACGGGATAGTTGTAGTCTCATATAGAATGGAAATGTCTTTGAACAAATGCCTGATCAACCAAGACTGACTGACATGGGACTAAATAAACAACATACTATCTTATTCTGTTTGTTCTGTACTCCGGCCAGGACAGAGAAAAGTGTGTGTGTGTGTGTGTGTTTTGCAGAGCTGACAGGTAACATGAAGTTGCATACACCAGGAAAGTCAACAACAATAAACCAAAGATACACTACATGTCTGTTGAGCTGAGATTATGTTAGCAAATCTACTTAACTTAATCTTCTTAAACAAGACCAGAAGGGACCTAGATAACTAGAGGTGATCAGTAACTCGTTAACTGACAATTACCTACGAAAATTAATTCTGAAATGATGTTACCGTCACTGACCAGTACATTGATACAACTGCAATAAAATGTTCTTAAATACCTATCATGTACATTTTTCTCCCTATCCTTTGGACAAAAATTCATAAGGGACAGGAAATTTATAAAAGACAAAGGAATAAGTCTATGTAGTACAGAGGGACTTTTTTTAGAGAGCAAGAGAAACAGTGCAAGTTGGAACTGAAACCAGCTCACAGATTTGCCTTACCAGGGACTTACCTCTCCCTCTACGGTAACCATAACAACCTCACATCAGTGATAAAAACTTGGACAACTGATACATACACAACATGCATAGCAGTAAATAATTTGAAGATGACAACACAATACATAACAGTAAAGTGTTGGATTAGTGGAAACAGTCTAATATATTATAATTTATTATAATATATTATAATTTATGAAATGGTTAACGTATACGTTGACAAGCAGGTCAGTACATGTGTGTCAAAACTGTTTTATAGTTGCACAAATTAAATACAGCAAAATATTTCCTTCTTTAAATAATAAAATGAAAATGTAAAAAGAAACCGTGTTGCTTAAACAGTTCAAACTGGTTCCATAAAATAGATATGTTATTTTCTACACTACAAATATTTAAAGACTGTACAATATATTTATGTATATTGCTTGTTAATAAAAAATAATTTAGTGGGTTTTTATCTTCCATTGGAACAAATAAGACATTTCTGCACTCAAAGGAAAGTAATTTTGTCAATACGACTTTATTACCGTTATTTATTTACTTGTTAATTTTGTGCCTGTATAAAAAATGAGGTTTTGAAAGAAACCAGAACTTAAACACAGTTTATATGAACAATGAATTAATAATTCTTGTTACCTAATTTAATATATAAAATTACTTGCATTCATTTTAAACAATTAATTAGATCACAAACAGCATTTTCAAAATGAGTACTTTCCATTTCATGTATGTGTGTATATGCTTTCACACGTGTATATACATGTATATACACATACGTGCATACACACACATATAATCATAACTAAAAAAAAGTATTTTATTACACCAGTCAAAACTAGGATATGCAATACTGGTTCCATCTTTGAGAGAAAAGAAAGAAAATTAAAAATAAAAAAAAATTTAGGAAGCAAAAGTTGCATCCTCAACTGCACAAGAACTGCAGCATGGTTGCAACTTTATGGCATCATAAAACCCTCATATCTCAGAGAAAGGCTGGAAAAGCAAGCTGAAAGTGAAAACAGAAAGATTGAAAACACACCATACTGACATTCGTGTAACCTTGCTACACATTAAGAGTGCACATATTTCTGGGAAGGGATCTATTTATTTTGTCAAAGTTATGCCAAACAAACTCAAAAGTTATCAGACATTGCCAAATTTTGTTTCAATTTAATAATCAATCAAAATATTTTTGTATGTGCTTAAGACAAAAGAAGACGGTGAATGAAGTTTAACAAGAAACTAAAGAATTTTGTAAATTTTTCTTAAAAGCAAACTAAGGATTGAATAAAATCTAAAAGGAAAATAAAATTTAAATTTATATATATATATATGTATTATACAAACAAACATACACAGATAGACAAGCAGGCAGGGGAACGATATTTTGAAAGAGAAAAGTTTACAGTTTGTCAATATGGCTCATATTTCCTATATGAATGTTTGACCTAGCTTGCTTTTCCATTTAACTTTGTTTAATAAAACAGACTTGTCCATCATCATCATCATCATCATCATCACTGTTGTTGTCATAATATTAATTGCAGAGAGGAAAAAAAAAATAAAACATTAGAAATATACGTATAAGATATATATATATATATATACATATATCATATATATATACACACACACATATATATATATATATATATATTATATCAACTATGAAAGAGTTGTGACACAATGTCAAACTGTCCAAAAATACTTGTCAACATAAATATTTAAAAAATTCAGTTAAGGACACTGAACATATATAAATACAGAAGAAATAGGGAGGTGGGAGAATTAGAAAACCAGGCAGGATGGTTGCAAGGGACTTTTAGATCGCTTGCCAACATTTGTGAAATATTTTCCTTCCCATACATGAACAATTGTATTTTGAAAATAATCTAAGATTGAAAAAGGTGTCATAATGCTTAAGGCAGTGAGGATCCATAACTGACACACACCCAGTACATTGTTACAATTTATCATATTCGGTTATATGTACTTACATTAAGACAGAAACAGTTAAGTAGCAAACTAAATTATTTTGGAGTACTTAATTACAATCCATCTTTCTTCTGAGTTAAAATTCTGCCAGGAGATAATCTTGCCTTTAATCCACTTCCGAGTTCCATTAAACAGTGCCGAGATTGATTCAATTGACTATATTCTACCCATGCAAATTATGCCGTAGGGCCACTGTAAGGAACACTGTTCTCAACAACAACAATAATGGTGACGATGGTATTTCTTACACAGGTACAAGAACACACGATTTTAAGAAGGATAAAGGCAGAGTTGACTGTGACAGGTTGAACTCAGAACATAAAGGGACATAACTAAACAGCATTGAAGGCATTTAAAATCCAACACTGTTATGTCAGCTGCTCCACCCAACACAATAGCAACAGAAATCATTGAAGACTGTAAATTTTGGTCAATAGTAAAATTGATTAGATCGACTCTAGTACTAGACTGGTATGAGGTTTATTAACCCTGAAAGGCAGAAAAGCAAAGTAAAAGTCAATGGTATTTTAACCCTTTAGTGTTCGCATTATTCTGCTAAAATTAATGCTTTTTTATCCACATTGTTTTGAACTAATCATACATTATCTTGTAGCTGTGAGATTTTGAAGAGGTTGCTGTTAATTTTTAAAACAATATTGTAGGGTTGGTGTGAGAGACCAGATCTGGCCAGTTTAAACATAAAACAGGCAGAATGCTTTTGGCCGGATATGGCCGGTTTAAATGCTAAAGAGTTAACTTTGAATGTAGAGATATAATTCAAACATTAACTGTTACACTCTTTGATGCTTGAACTTAGTAAGGAAAGCATTGTGAAACCCAGAGTATCAAACTCTAAATGTTTCAGCCAACCTTATTAATTCAAATAGGAGACTACCTTTAAATGTGCCAGTTATTTTTGTTGTGTAGCCCCAAAATGAGCAAACTTAGTGACACATAGGAGGTAGACCAAATGGTTAAGTGAAATTCTGCCACTGTGTAGTGACTGCTGTGACCACCAATTCTATATCCAATGACATCATTATGTACAAACATAGGTCAAAAGGTGAAATTTTTTTTACAAAAAGAGAAATTCCAAAAAATGACAATTTATCAATGTAAACAAAATTGCCACTACGCTGGAATCCTGCAATGTAAAAAGATTTTCATGGAATTCTCAGAAGAAGAGTACTAAGGATAAGCATTTAATTCACGAGATTAAACTGAGAAAGGGGAGAAATTCTCTCTAAGACATTAGTCAACTGTAATTTTCCTTCTCGAAGATCTCACAGCTACTGCTCCAAGTTGAATTGAGTCATGTAGAATTAAATGTAAAGTCCTTCAAAGACAAGTGGAGCAGGGAGAGGAATAACCGTTAATACTTAATGTAGAATTAAATGTGCTGACCAAATATATAACAAAATGCCCTGCAGTGGTTTTACAACCTAGACCTATAAGCTAGAAATCCATTACAATATCCATTCTGCAAGGCCACTTCAATCCTGACGAATTTTAGTCTTGACTTAAATGCAGATTACAGGGAATTTATTGTTATCAGATAGGATTACAAGGTTTGTTCTTGCCTCTTAACTGGAAAAATTGACCACTTAAGTTTATAATAACCTGCATGAAAAACAACTAAACTAGTTTAGTAGATAGAAAATTTCCCTGAAATATTTTAGCATCACTGACAAGGATATCAAACCTGAACGAGGCTTTTAGTGAAAAATTTAGCCAGGAATACAACAATAATACTTTTGTTAATAAATTTCTTTTTTAATTGTCATCTTCAAAAGACCCTAAAAAATTTTTTACCTTCTATTTTGGAGAATTACAAACACCATTCAAACAATTATGTCAGCTTTTCTAACGCTTTCCAACATCACCAGAGGAAAATATGAATGATTGTGTAATCGAGGGTGCGATACCAACAAAATGACGACAAATTCTAAAACACCACATACATGCATTCTACCATACATACACACATACATACATACATACATATATACACACTCAAAAAAAAAAAAGACATAAAAAAGAAACAGGTGATGTAAGTTCATACATGTTAAGGTCCCTTGTTGATGCATTACTGACAAGTAAGGAACATGGCCCAAACCTGAAACAGAAAGAAAATACAATAGTTAGGACATTAGGAACTCAAAATGGAGGATCTTTTCAGTTTGAATGGCAGTTTTTTCTAGCGGTGTCATATGAAACTGTCACCCATAATTATGACCCTAGTATCGATCTATTGCATTTCAATCTGTGTTAGGGTTAGGAATGGATGAAGGGTATCTTTTTTTCTTCACAAATGTAAATAAACACAATCTGTTTCTTAAACGAGGGACATATTCATACGGCACAGAATGTTTTTTACCTCAATGGACATCAGTGATTGGTTGAAATTGCAGAAATTGAAGAAAAAAAAACAAATATCTTACAAACTATAGAATTTTCTCAATAAAGCCAAGAGAAAAAGATGTTTTATAAACACATTCTACCAGTATACGAAGTTTAAAAGTGTTTAGTTACCTAGAAATTATGTTAAAAACTGCCGTTCAAGCCGAAAAGATCCCAAAATGGATGATCAAAACAACTGTACAAGCAAAACTGCTCTAGGAAAGAAAAACATTCAGTGGTGGGGAGAAAAAGTTAATATAAATGAAGTAGAAGTACTCACTAAGCCAACGAATGTATGCTTTGCATAGTATGAAGATACTTTTCAAGTCCCAGACATAGGGGTAGAGTTCGTACGCAATGGCTCGGTTGGGGATCTTGAAGAACTTGTCAAATATGGTGAAGATATTTTCCACTCCATCACAGAATGCCTTTGCCCTTTCATGCCATTGTTCCGCCTTATAATACACAAGAATTAGGAGACAACAGTTAGACTAAATAAATGACTTATTATATATTGGCTAATGTTTGGTAAATAGACACACACTTATCCATATGCATGCAGAGCCAACACATGTACATACACACATAAATACAGCACTAAACAGACATACTCACATGTAAACACAGGAATAAAAACCACAGCCAACACAAGTTTAGAAATCTTCAAAGCCACAGTTGAACCAATTCTACTAAATGGCTCAGAAACCTGGACGTTATCAAAGAAGCTTGAGAGGCAGTTGGATGGAACTTACACTCGCCTCCTTATGAGAGCTCAAAATCTCTCGTGGAAGCGCCATCCAACCAAAATGAAAATATATGGGAAACTACTACCTGTGTCATCTCTTGTGAAAGGTAGGAGAGTCCAGTTTGCTGGACATTGTTGTAGAGCTGAAAAAGAGGTAATTTCTACTCTTCTCCTCTGGAAGCCATCTACTCGCAATACCAGAGGGCGCACACTCTCCTACCCTGATGTAATATCCAGGGATACAGGCATCCAGCAACAGGACCTCCGTAATGCTATGATGGACCGTGAAGTCTGGCGTAGCATGGTAAATTCCATTGTCTTGACCACGGTCGAACAATGATGATGATTAGTTAACAGTGTGACTTATGGAACACTACCAACATACATTCACTCATCCTGTCAAACACACACAAAACAGCTTTCTAATATTATCTATAGATTATCAACTTCTAAGTCAAGCAACCCAGGCTGTAGGTCTGGACATGATTGTACGAAAAAACTGGCTATTTCCTTTCATATAACACTGGAGTACTGGAGCGGAGAGGAAAGTACTGTCTAGTAAAAGCATTTGGTGCTTGTATTGCCACGGCAATACGAGATAATCATTAATTACTAGAGACCTTAATTCCAGATTTCATCTGAGGATCTAAATTTTGTGTCAGAAATCAGAGCCTCAGTACAATTCCAGCATCAAGGCAGATTGAAATGATTAGTAAACTGCGATCTAATCTGAGACAAGAACTAAAGCAGCAACAGGAGTTCAAATCAGCACTGCATGGTAACGAAGCAATTAGTTAATTTTCTCATGCTGCTACTGCTGCTGTTCCAGTTGTGTGGTATCCTCTTTACAACTAACTGGACTGTATTGTTTGAAAGTTAATTATTTTGCATACAAATATGACCCAGTGAGGGCTTTAGGAAAGGAACTGCAAACCTGTTGGGTGCCCATTTGCTACTCTACCAACACAGTTATTTTGTACTTTTGTAAACCCACACACACGCACGCACATATCATCATCATCGTTTAACGTCTGCTTTCCATGCTAGCATGGGTTGGACGATTTTGACTGAGGGCTGGCGAACCAGATGGCTGCACCAGGCTCCAATCTTGATCTGGCAGAGTTTCTACAGCTGGATGCCCTTCCTAATGCCAACCACTCCGAGAGTGTAGTGGGTGCTTTTTACATGCCACGAGTTGACAGAAGCTGGCAAGGCCAAAGGCCACACCATGATCCACTGTCTGTTCTAGCATGGTTTCTACAGGTGGATGCACTTCCTAACACCTGAACACCAACCACTTCATTGTGTGTACTGGGTGCTTTTTACGAGGCACCATAACCAGTGCTTTTTACATGGTACCAACACCAGTGCTTTTTACATGGTACCAACACCAGTACTTTTTATGTGGCACCAATGCCAGTACTTTTTATGTGGCACCAATGCCAGTACTTTTTATGTGGCACCAATGCCAGTATTTTTTACGTGGCACCAATACCAGTACTTTTTGTGTGGCACCAATGCCAGTACTTTTTGTGTGGCACCAATGCCAATACTTTTTGTGTGGCACCAATGCCAGTACTTTTTGTGTGGCACCAATGCCAGTACTTTTTGTGTGGCACCAATGCCAGAACTTTTTATGTGGCACCAATGCCAGAACTTTTTATGTGGGACCAATGCCAGTACTTTTTATGTGGCACCAATGCCAGTACTTTTTATGTGGCACCAATGCCAGTACTTTTTGTGTGGCACCAATGCCAGAACTTTTTATGTGGCACCAATGCCAGTATTTTTTACGTGGCACCAATACCAGTACTTTTTGTGTGGCACCAATGCCAGTACTTTTTATGTGGCACCAATGCCAGTACTTTTTACGTGGCACCAATGCCAGTACTTTTTGTGTGGCACCAATGCCAGTACTTTTTACGTGGCACCAATGCCAGTATTTTTTACGTGGCACCAATACCAGTACTTTTTGTGTGGCACCAATGCCAGTACTTTTTGTGTGGCACCAATGCCAGTACTTTTTGTGTGGAACCAATGCCAGAACTTTTTGTGTGGGACCAATGCCAGTACTTTTTGTGTGGTACCAATACCAGTACTTTTTACGTGGCACCAATGCCAGTACTTTTTACGTGGCACCAATGCCAGTACTTTTTGTGTGGCACCAATGCCAGTACTTTTTGTGTGGCACCAATGCCAGGACTTTTTGTGTGACACCAATGCCAGTACTTTTTGTGTGACACCAATGCCAGAACTTTTTATGTGGCACCAATGCCAGAACTTTTTATGTGGCACCAATGCCAGTACTTTTTATGTGGCACCAATGCCAGTACTTTTTATGTGGCACCAATGCCAGTACTTCTTGTGTGGCACCAATGCCAGTACTTTTTACGTGGCACCAATGCCAGTACTTTTTACGTGGCACCAATGCCAGTACTTTTTGTGTGGCACCAATGCCAGTACTTTTTGTGTGGAACCAATGCCAGTACTTTTTGTGTGACACCAATGCCAGAACTTTTTGTGTGACACCAATGCCAGAACTTTTTATGTGGCACCAATGCCAGAACTTTTTATGTGGCACCAATGCCAGAACTTTTTACGTGGCACCAATGCCAGTACTTTTTACGTGGCACCAATGCCAGTATTTTTTGTGTGGCACCAATGCCAGCACTTTTTGTGTGGTACCAATACCAGTACTTTTTACGTGGCACCAATGCTAGTACTTTTTACTTGGCACCAATGCCAGTACTTTTTACTTGGCACCAATGCCAGTACTTTTTACGTGGCACCAATGCCAGTACTTTTTGTGTGGCACCAATGCCAGTACTTTTTGTGTGGCACCAATGCCAGTACTTTTTGTGTGGCACCAATGCCAGTACTTTTTATGTGGCACCAATGCCAGTACTTTTTACGTGGCACCAATGCCAGTACTTTTTTTGTGACACCAACACTAGTGTTTTTTTATGTGACACCTGATGCATTACATACACACAGTTACATGACATAACTACAACCACATGCACATTACAAACACACAATAAGAAGAAATAGTCACCTCTGGTTTCAGTCCGTTCTTTGCCCTGCTCTCAGCTACCAGGTTAGCGTTGCTGCGTAGCCAGTGCATCTCTTGTAACAGCTGCAGTCCACATTCGCCATGTTCAAATGGCATGTAGAACAGCTCAACAAACTGCCTCAGGTCATCACAAGACAAGACCTCAATATTGTCCGCAGAGTCAAACGACCCACTCGATGAACTAGTAGTACAGCTGACCGTACCGCTGCCACTATTGTGACTACCATTATTATTACTACTACCACAGTTGCTGTTGCTCGTAGTGGCGGTAGTGATGGTTGTGGCCGTGGTGCAGCCAACTGCGTTGTCAACCTGCATCACATTGTCAGACGGCGAACTGCTTGCCGATTTCAGACCTTCGTCTGATGTGGTTGTAGTGGTAGTGATGGTGGTAGTGGAGATAGTGGATGGTGGGGAGAGTGGTGGAGGGGGAGGGGGTGTGGTGGCAGTGGGAGGAGAGGTCACAGTGGCTGAGGCTGCAACGCCAGTGCTTGCATTGAAGGCGGTGGTGGTGGAGGTGGTGGCAGCAACAAAGGGGAAACAGTCCATCGGCTCAGTGTCTGGGCAGAGAGGGTCACCTATTACCTCAGCATCGATTCCCACCGAATCCGGCTCGACCAAGCTGTTGATTGGAGCCATCACTGGCTGCATGTAAGACGATGCTGCCGAATTGTCAACAACCTCGCTATTTGGAAAAACTCCACCGACCATACCAACTGGCATTGGAGACACCATACTGCCCGTGGGCAGAGTCATTGTTGGAGAGGTCACCGTGGCACAGGTATTCACAGATGGGATCAACGGCACAATTGGCTTTGGAAATGTTAGCCTCACTGAGTGACGGCTGCATGCCAACTCTTTGATCCACTCATTGATGGCTACCTTCAGTGCAGCCCTCGGTTGGTAGCGTGTGTCGAATTTAGCAGGGATGTCCTCATCAGATGTGAAATCAATTTCAGTTTCCAGTTTGATGTCAGAAGCAATTGGACTCAAGCGGTCACCTACAAAATACACAAAAAAGAAAAACATGAATCACAATTAGAAAACAGAGGAGATGCAACAACAATAACACTTGCTTCGAATTCTGGCGCAAGAGCAGCTGTTCTGATGGAAGGAGGTAAGGGTGTATTTTATTGATTGGTTTTGAACTCAAAATGTGAAAGGCAGGAACAAATGATACAAGGCTTCAATTCCAACATTCTAACAATTCTGCCAGCTTACCACCCTAATAATAATTTTAATTTTGGCACAAGACCAGCAATTTTGAGGGGGAAGAGAAAAGTTAGTTACATGGCAGTATTTGAACTCTGCAAAAGGTCGGATGAAATGCCAAAGAACTAATGATTCTGTCAGTTCACAACCTTAATCATAATAACAACAAGAGCACTCAGAGAGCACAAACCTCTGCCAAGACAACACCATCATCTCAACGATTAGCTAGAAATTATTTTTAAAATGAGAATATCTGAAATAAACTCAACTGCTCTCACAAACGAGAATACTAAAAATTAACCCAACTAATTTCAAAAATTTAAAAAAAAAATTTTTTTAAAATCCAGTCCTTATCCGGTACCTGATCAATCCCAATGGTAGTCATGGAATATGAAGGTGGATGTGCGGGCTGTGTTTCTAATGCTGTGTATGTGTCGTCTGCAGTGGGAACAGGGACAGGTTTCTCTATGAAGGTTTTTTTAGTCTATCCACTGATATAGTGTCTTTATGACAATTAACGTCTATAGTGTAAAATTTATCCGTGCATAAAAGAAAACAGAAAGGACCTGCATACGGTGCTGTTAACGGAGGTTTAACAACATTGTTGCACACAAAAACTTGAGTCCAAGAAGTAAAGCTTCCATCAAGGCAGAGCTAGAAATGCAATTGTCAAGTAGATAAGAGGTTTTAAACAGGAGCAATATATTCAAAATTGGTAAAACTAAAAATTGTCAAAAATAAATTAACCCTTTAGTATTTAAACTGGCCATATCTGGCCAAAATAGTTAATCTGTTTTATGTTCAAACTGACCAGATTCAGGCCCTCACACCTACCCTACAATGTTATTCTACATTAAGTAATTACACCATCAAGATCTTGAAGATATGAGATAATGCATGATTAATTCAAATCAATGGGAATCAATAAGCATTATGTTTGATAGAATAATCTGAACACTAAAGGGTTAAATTTATTATTATTACTGAATATGTTAGTGTTATCTAATTTCTGAACGGTTTTGCTGCCGTTTGTTTATGTAATTCGATTTCTTTATCCATCAGTTTCTACTAAGATAGAGACGCAAGTAAAATTAACAATAGAGAAACAAAAATAAAACTATGGAAACAGCAAAGCTGCCATAACTAATGTGGAAACCATGAGCATGCTTTCAAGGGAGATAATCAGAGAAAGACTCGAAAGTAAATGTAACAAATAATCCTTGTCCAGTACCGGATCGATCCCAAAATCTAATCAGTTTGTGCCAGTTGCAAGGCCAAACATCCTTGAAAGTTTCATCCAAGTCCATCCAGCGGTTTTTGACATATCTCGTCCACGGACTAACAAACAAACAAACAAACACAACTGAAAACAACACTCCGCTAAAATGGAAGTAATAATAATCCTTTCTATGATAAGTACAGGACCTGAAATTTTGATGAAGGATGCAAGTCAATTAATTATATTGAGCTTAGTGCACAATTGGTGATTATTTATTTCATTGACTCAGAAAGGGTTTAAAGGTAAAGTCAGGCTCAGCAGCCTTTGAGCTAAAGCCAAAAAGACAAAAATGCCACTAAGCATACACTATCCACTGTACAAACAATTCAGCCACCTTGCTATCTCAATAATAAAGATGATAATAATAATAACTCGTTCGTTTATTGGCCACAAGGTCTAACAAAAATCAATTAAAACATAAAGGGACAAAACATAGGACGAAAATTACAAAGGGTTTTGTCCATTTGAAAAAGACCGTGTACAAAAGCAGGATGACAACGAAAAATAAGTAACAATTAAAACTCCCAATTGGGGGAGGCACTTCGAAAGGTTACTCGTGGAAAAACCCATAAAAGCCACAGGAGCCTGGTCAAAAGGGGGGGGGGGGTAGAGAGCCCCTTTCTCCTTTTATATTTCCTTTTAATTCTCACGGGTGTATCCTCAGAATTGGTCCGTTCATACAGGCCATTCTTGCGACATTCACCCACCTTTCAATAAACTTGCTACCAGACATCACTTCCCTCTCTACTCTCATCTTCCTTTTCAAGTGAAGCTTGAAAAAGTTGATGAGGCCTTGGCCAAAGAGGAAAGTGTCTGACCTTAGCCCTTTCAAACGGGTCCACCATATCACCTCTTTCGCTACAGCCACTAGGCAAAGGAAAACTGCCTTGCCCTCCTGGTTAAAGGAGGTCGGCAGGGCAATCCTCACGATGGATTCAGCTGATAGCCGGATCCGTCCTATACAATAACAATGATGATAATATTAATAATAATAATAACAACAACAACAACCTTTTCTACTACAGGCAAAAGGCATGGAATTTGGGGGAGGGGACTAGTCAATTGCATCGACCCCGAAAGGATGACAGGCAAAGTCGACTTCGGCAGAATTTCAACTCAGAATGTAGTAACGGACAAAATACTGATAAGCATTTTGTCCAGCACACTAACAATTCTGCCAGCTCATCACCTTAATAATGAAAAAAAAAAGGGCATCAGATGGGTGATGCATACCTTGTGCACAGATAAATTTTTTTCACAAATTATAGTGTGGCTTACAATGCGTTGCTTACCCATGTTTGACTAAAAGAGGATTAGAAGCCTAAGAACAGTGAGATTAAGAAGTCAACTTGTAAATAAATGAATCCCTCAAATCCATCACTGTACACACACACATGCACACACTGAGTCGCATATCTATGTATGTACTCACACGTGTCTACGCACACAGGTACAGCACAATCTATATACACACAGAGGAGGGCTGATTCATTTGAAAAAAGAAAGTGAACAAAATGAAATACTTATAGAAATATTGCATAGCAACATCTTTTAATGATGGCAGGTGAACCAAACATACTGTAGTTCACTGTAGAATATAAATACTATGATCACTTGCTTATCGGGAAATTTGTAAGTTTAATTAAAAAAAATTTTTTTTTAAAGTATCCCTTTTACCCTTTTACTTGTTTCAGTCATTTGACTGCGGCCATGCTGGAGCACCGCCTTTAATCGAGCAACTCGACCCCGGGACTTATTCTTTTGTAAGCCCAGTACTTATTCTATCGGTCTCTTTTGCCGAACTGCTAGGTAACGGGGACATAAACACACCAGCATTGGTTGTCAAGCAATGCTAGGGGGACAAACACAGACACACATACATATATATATATATATATATATATACATATATACAACGGGCTTCTTTCAGTTTCCATCTACCAAATCCACTCACAAGGCTTTGGTCAGCCCGAGGCTATAGTAAAAGACACTGCCCAAGGTGCCACGCAGTGGGACTGAACCCGGAACCATGTGGTTGGTAAACAAGCTACTTACCACACAGCCACTCCTGCGCCATTATTTTTTTTAAGTATCACCATTATAGGTGTTTATATTCTGTTGAAATTAAGAAATCAACTCATAAGTAAACGAAACCCTCAAATCCATCACTCCACACATGCACGTGTGCACACACACACAGTTGCATATCTATGAATGTATTTATGTATGTTTCAAGGTAATCAAACCCAATTATCACCATTTTGAGGTGACTCACGCAATGAGTATTTTCTGCCAAATTTGGTGAAAATCCATTCAGTCATTCTCCAGTAATTTTGCAAACACACAAAGAAGAATGATGTACAATACCCTGCTTACGCTTACATGTGCAGGGTAATAATGACAACAAGGCTGTGAGCTGGCAGAAACGTTAGCATGACGGGTGAAATGCTTAGTGGTATTTCGTCTGCCGCTACGTTCTGAGTTCAAATTCCACCGAAGTTGACTTTGCCTTTCATCCTTTCGGGGTCGATTAAATAAGTACCAGTTACACACTGGGGTCGATAGAATCGACTTAATCCGTTTGTCTGTCCTTGTTTGTCCCCCCTGTGTTTCAGGAAACCAACAAGCCACCTGGTCACCTACCGATCGGGCCGGCATACTAGCCAAATCGACTACATCCTCGCCAGAAAAAGGGAAAGATGGCTGCTTATAAATGCCAAAACCTTCCCAGGCGAAGAATGCACCCTACAACATAGACTGGTAGTTAGTGACTTTAGGATCAGGACTAAGAGGGCGACTAGAAGACGACCAACATGGAGAAGAAGGGTCTGGAAGCTTAAAGACCCTGCGAATGGACAGAGATTTAGAGATATGTTACTTGAAGCCTTTGACGAAGTGGAAGGGGGTATAGCTACACATGGGGTAGAAGACAACTGGACGTTTCTGAGGGACAACCTGCTGAAAGCCGCTGACCAGATCTGTGGCTGGTGCAAAGTCCCCTTAAGACCCAAAATAACATGGTGGTGGAACAATATTGTTGATAGGGCTATTAGACAAAAGAAACAGGCTTGGAAGGCCTGGAAGAACGGTGGTAGCAGGGAAGTGTATCAGACTGCCAGAAGGGAAGCCAGGAGACAGGTCTATCTAGCCAGAGGGGAAGCAGATAAAAGAAAATTTGCCAATGTCCTGCGCCGTGAGGATGAAAGACTTGAGGTATTTCGTGTTGCAAGACAGTGTGTGAGAGAGAATCGAGATGTGGTAGGAGAGAAATGTGTTCGCATGGAGGATGGTTCACTTGCGCTAAATGAGGATGCAAAGAGAGAAGCTTGGAGACGCCACTATGAAAGGTTGCTGAATGAGGAAAATGAATGGGATAAAGAGAGTCTGCCGAATGTTGACCCAACAGAGGGACCAGCTATCCGAGTTGATAGTTCCGTGGTAGCTAAGGCAATTAGAAGCATGAAGACAGGGAAAGCCCCAGGCCCATCAGGAATTACTGCAGAGATGCTCAAAATATCTGGTAGTGTCGGCTATAGCATAGTCACCCGTATAGTTAACCAGGTGATACACGAAGGAGTCATACCCAATGACTGGTGTAGCAGCATAATAGTCAACTGCTACAAGGTAAAGGCGATGCCCTAGATACAAATAACTACAGGGGCATCAAGCTGTTGGATCAGGTAATGAAGGTTACGGAGAGGGTTATAGCCCAGTTAATTAGAGAGAGAGTTAGCTTAGATGATATGCAGTTTGGGTTCGTGCCAGGAAAAGTACTACTGATGCTATATTCCTGGTAAGACAGCTGCAGGAGAAATACCTAGCCAAGGTAAGCCCTGTACCTGGCTTTTGTTGACTTAGAGAAAGCCTTTGACAGGGTCCCCCGATCCCTTATCTGGTGGTTAATGAGGAAACTAGGGATAGATGAATGGTTAGTGAGAGCTGTGCGAGCCATGTACAGAGATGCAGCTAGTAAGGTGAGGGTTGGCAACGAGTACAGTGAAGAATTCCGGGTAGAGGTTGGGGTCCACCAAGGTTCAGTCCTCAGCCCCCTCCTATTTATCATAGTCCTCCAGGCAATAACAGAAGAATTTAAGACAGGATGCCCCTGGGAGCTCCTATATGCTGATGACCTTGCTCTAATTGCTGAGTCACTATCAGAACTGGAGGAGAAGTTTCAGGTGTGGAAACAAGGATTAGAATCGAAGGGCCTTAGAATCAACCTAGCCAAAACCAAAGTCCTAATAAGTAGGAAGGTGGACCAACCACAAACGACTTCAGGTAGATGGCCCTGCTCGATCTGTAAAAAAGGTGTAGGTAGAAACTCTATAAGGTGCACCAAGTGTAAGCTATGGACACATAAGAGGTGCAGCAATGTCAAAGGAAGGCTAACTAAGAAAATAGTTTTTGTCTGTGGCAGATGCTCAAGAGAAATAAACACTGGAAATGTGCAGAGACCAACTTCTACCACGTTCCAGGGAGACAAACTAGAAGTAGTTGATAGCTTCCGCTACCTAGGAGACCAAGTCAGTAGCGGGGGTGGGTGTGCTGAAAGTGTAACTGCTAGAGTAAGAATAGCCTGGGCAAAGTTTAGAGAGCTCTTACCCCTGCTGGTGACAAAAGGCCTCTCGCTAAGAGTAAAAGGCAGACTATATGATGCGTGTGTACGTATAGCCATGCTACATGGTAGTGAAACATGGGCCGTGACAGCTGAGGATATGCGTAAGCTTGCAAGAAATGAAGCCAGTATGCTCCGATGGATGTGTAATGTCAGTGTTCATAATCGTCAGAGTGTAAGTACTTTGAGAGAAAAGTTGAACCTAAGAAGTGTCAGTTGTGGTGTGCAAGAGAGACGGCTGCGCTGGTATGGTCATGTGACGAGAATGGCTGAAGATAGTTGTGTGCAAAAGTGCTACACCCTAGCAGTTGAGGGAACCTGTGGAAGAGGTAGACCCAGGAAAACCTGGGACGAGGTGGTGAAGCACGACCTTCGAACTTTAGGTCTCACCAAGGAAATGACTGAAGACCGAGTCCTATGGAAGTGTGCTGTGCATGAGAGGACCCGGCAGGACTAGTCAGGCCATATCCCGTGGCCCCTACCTGGGACGTAGTCGATCCACCTGTGCATACCTTCCTTCTTGTGACACTTGTGAAGACCTGCTGAGGCAAGTGAAAATCAATCAAAATAGATGAACATCAATGGAATTTGTATCTTTGTGGTACCAGTACCTGCGGCACACAAGAAAACCATCCGAACGTGGCCGTAGCCAGTACCACGTCGACTCGCCTCCGTGATGTGGGAACATGGTGGCACATAAAAACACCATCCGAAGACCCGGCAAGACTAGTCAGGTCATAACCCGTGGGCCCTACCTGGGACGTAGTCAGTCCACCTGTACATACCTTCCTTCTTGCGACACTTGTGAAGACCTGTTGAGGCAAGTGAAAATCAAAACAAATCAAAATAGATGAACATCAATGGAATTTGTATCTTTGTGGTACCAGTGCCGGTGGCACACAAGAGAAAACCATCCGAAAGTGGCCGTAGCCAGTACCGCATCGACTGGCCTCCGTGCTGTGGGCACATGACAAACACCATCCGATCGTGGCCGTTCGCCAGCCTCATCTAGCACCTGTGTCGGTGGCACATAAAAACACCATCCGAAGACCCGGCAAGACTAGTCAGGCCATAACCCATGGCCCCTACCTGGGACGTAGTCAGTCCACCTGTGCATACCTTCCTTCTTGTGACACTTGTGAAGACCTGTTGAGGCAAGTGAAAATCAAAATCAAAACAAATCAAAATAGATGAACATCAATGGAATCTGTATCTTTGTGGTACCAGTGCCGGTGGCACACACTTTGTGGCACACACTTTGTGGCACACAAGAGAACCATCCGAACGTGGCCGTAGCCAGTTCCGCATCGACCGGCCTCCGTGCTGTGGGCACGTAACAAACACCATCCGATCATGGCCGTTCGCCAGCCTCATCTGGCACCTGTGTCGGTGGCACATAAAAACACCTTCCGAAGACCCGGCAAGACTAGTCAGTCCACCTGTGCATACCTTCCTCTTGTGACACCTGTGAAGACCGGTTGAGGCAAGTGAAAATCAAATCAAATCAAAATAGACAAATAGATGAACATCAATGGAATTTGTATCTTGTGGTACCAGTGCCTGTGGCACACAAGAAATCCATCAGTGCTGTAGTCAGTGCGGTGGGCACATGACAAACCCCATCCGATCGTGGCCGTTCGCCAGCCTCATCTAGCACCTGTGTCGGTGGCACATAAAAACACCATCCGAAGACCCGGCAAGACTAGTCAGGCCATAACCCATGGCCCCTACCTGGGACGTAGTCAGTCCACCTGTGCATACCTTCCTTCTTGTGACACTTGTGAAGACCTGTTGAGGCAAGTGAAAATCAAATCAAAACAAATCAAAATAGATGAACATCAATGGAATTTGTATCCTTGTGGTACCAGTGCCGGTGGCACGTGGCACACAAGAAAACCATCCAAACGTGGCCGTAGCCAGTACCGCATCGACTGGCCTCCGTGCTGTGGGCACGTAACAAGCACCATCCGATCGTGGCCGTTTGCCAGCCTCATCTGGCACCTGTGTCGGTGGCACATAAAAACACCATCCGAGCGTGGCCGTCTGCCAGCCTCGTCTGGCACCTGTGTCGGTGGCACATAAAAACACCATCCGAGCGTGGCCGTTTGCCAGCCTCGTCTGGCACCTGTGTCGGTGGCACATAAAATCACCCACTACACTCTCGGAGTGGTTGGCGTTAGGAAGGGCATCCAGCTGTAGAAACACTGCCAGATCTGACTGGACTGGTGCAGCTTTCGGGCTCCCCAGACCCCAGTTGAACCGTCCAACCCATGCTAGCATGGAAAGCGGACGTTAAATGATGATGATGATGATGATGATGGGTAGTAAAGAAATAGGTATTTCGTCTGCCGCTACGTTCTGAGTTCAAATTCCGCCGAGGTCGACTTTGCCTTTCATCCTTTCGGGGTCGATTAAATAAGTACCAGTTACACACTGGGGTCGATATAATCGACTTAATCCATTTGTCTGTCCTTGTTTGTCCTCTCTGTGCTTAGCCCCTTGTGGGTAGTAAAGAAATAGGTAATAATGACAACAGCAGCAGCAGCACAAGGTCATAATTTTGAAGGATAAATAGTCAATTAAATTGGACCAGTTCTTGACAGACAAAAATCAAGTGATTTTTAACATAGGCAAAAGGTCACACATTTTTGAGGGGAACATAGTTGTTGATATAATCAACCCCAGAGGATGAAATATAAAGTCCTGCTAGCTGGAATTTGAACTCATAATGTAAAGAAATGTAACCATAAATATTTCAAAGCTCAACCAATTGTGCCACTGAGCTGACTAAAAGTGTAATAACTTTTTGGAAGCACTCCGTCGGTTACGGTTGATCCGATCAACGGAACAGCCTGCTCGTGAAATTAACGTGTAAGTGGCTGAGCACTCCACAGACACGTGTACCCTTAACGTAGTTCTCGGGGATATTCAGCGTGACACAGAGAATGACAAGGCCAGCCCTTTGAAATACAGGTACAACAGAAACAGGAAGTAAGAGTGAGAGAAAGTTGTGGTGAAAAAGTACAGCAGGGATCACCACCATCCCCTGCCGGAGCCTAGTGGAGCTTTTTTAGGTGTTTTCGCTCAATAAACACTCACAACGCCCGGTCTGGGAATCGAAACGGCGATCCTACGACCGCGAGTTCACTGCCCTAACCACTGGGCCATTGCGCCTCCACAAAAGTGTAATAACAACGCATATGTTACAACTACGACTGCTGCTACCACCTATTATTACTACCACTGTTGCAGAAAGATTGACGCTTTGGCTGCATTCATGAAATTTACTGTAGTCATGACAACAAAGACAGTGGTGGAAGAGAAGCAGTGAACTTACCTGCAATGATATCCTTCTTAACACCATTGACATTGGACTTGCACCACTGGGCAAGGGTGTGCAGTGGGATAAAGTTGGCCTCAAATTCACAGTTTGGGTTCGTCAGAACCCCTTTGACATAAGGGATAATTTCTGGAGAGCGTCCATCATAAGGCCCCAGAAAGACTCTCCTTGGGTCATAATCATTTGCGTGAATGTTGTCCCAGATCACAGGTTGACGCTGTAAGATCTTCGACACCTCTGCTAAAGTCTGTATAGTGATTTTCTTGCTCACAACTTTGTTACCTGTAAATGAAAAAAAGTCATAATTAACAACTGACCTCGACACATGACTAATACTTTCTGACAACCTTGAAAGGATAAAAGGTGAAGTTAGTCTTGGTGGGATTTGAACCTAATAATACTAGACCAATTATCTGACAAGCTTAGAGATGTAAGTGTCCCAGATTTCTGGATTTTCTGGTTTGCAGGAGACAGTCTAAAGTGGTGTTTCTCAAACCATTTTTTTATTTATGGATCCCTTTGATTCCTATTTTACTTGAATGGACCCTCATAACCATTTGATGATTAAGAAATCATATATTATATTTTCATAATTAAATATTACTGCGAATTGTATTAAAAATTGTTTAAATATTTTGTGTATTGTAGAAGTATAACCAGTTTATTGCTCTCTTTACTCTTTTACTTGTTTCAGTCATTTGACTGTGGCCATGCTGGAGCACCGCCTTTAGTCAAGCAATCGACCCCGGGACTTATTCTTTGTAAGCCCAGTACTTATTCTATCGGTCTCTTTTGCCGAACCGCTAAGTGATGGGGACGTAAACACACCAGCATCAGTTGTCAAGCAATGCTAGGGGGACAAACACACACACACAAACATATACACATACATATATATATATATATATGTATATATATATATATATATATATACATACGACAGGCTTCTGTCAGTTTCCGTCTACCAAATCCACTCACAAGGCTTTGGTCGGCCCGAGGCTATAGCAGAAGACACTTGCCCAAGATGCCACGCAGTGGGATTGAACCCGGAACCATGTGGCTGGTAAGCAAGCTACTTACCACACAGCCACTCCTGTGCCTAAATTGCACATAAATTTTAGCAACAAAATCTTATATGGATCCCCAAAGGCCATATGAACCCAGGTTGAGAATCAATGGAGTAAATATACACTTAGAATATAAAATAAACAGAGAAAAGTAAAGAACTAAATTATATATAACAGATTCAAATTAATACACTTCTAAAGCAGGGTCTGTTTGATATTTAACAAATATCATCATCATCATCGTTTAACGTCCGCTTTCCATGCTAGGATGGGTTAGACGGTTCAACTGGGGTCTGGGAAGCCCGAAGGCTGCACCAGGCCAGTCAGATCTGGCAGTGTTTCTACAGCTGGATGCCCTTCCTAACGCCAACCACTCCGTGAGTGTAGTGGGTGCTTTTTATGTGCCACCGACACAGGTGCCAGACGAGGCTGGTGAACGGCCACGCTCGGATGGTGTTTTTTTATGTGCCACGGACACAGGTGCCAGACGAGGCTGGCGAACGGCCACGCTCGGATAGTGTTTTTTACATGCCACCGGAATACAGTACAATGTTTATAGACTGAAAATTACATGAACGTGATTTTATTTAACAGATACACGTGGAAATTTTAAAAATTCTAAAGTAGAGCATGTTTAATTATTATGAGACTACTTGAAAAAGTAAAGAACAAAACTATTTTTAACACAACATATGTAAATTAACCAACTTCAAAAACAGGGTCTGTTCACTCAATATAGGGTTCAGTATATTGCACAGTAGTTCCCCATTTCTGGAAGCTAGATATGAGGTCCAGTGCTGTATTTGACTATGACTGAGCAATGTTAACATTTGTGGAGGCACATGGCTTAGTGGTAAGAGCAGCGGACTCGCAGTCGTGGGATCGCAGGTTCGAATCTCAGACTGGATGATGTGTGTGTTTATGAGTGAAACACCTAAGCTCCATGCGGCTCCGGCAGAAGGTAAGGCGAACTTCTACTGACTCTTTTGCCACAACTTTCTCTCACTCTTTCCTCCTGCATCTTGCAGCTCACCTGCGACGGACCGACGTCCCGTCTAGGTGGGGAGCCTATACGCCAAGAAACCGGGAAACCGGCCCTTATGAGCCAGGCGAGCCTCGAGAAGGTACAAACAAAATGTTAACAGTTGAAGGCAGTTCACATTCAGATATGTGCTATTTCCAGAAAAACCATGGTTGTATGGATAACTTAACAATCCATGATTCATGAGTTCATATGTACTATATATAATGTGTGTACTGTAACACTGCATGTCTAGCAAAGCAGGTGATCTGAAATAATATGAATTAAACAGCCCTGTATAGAAACAGTGGAACACCAGTAGTAGATTTGAACACACTGACTTGTATGTTACTAACAGAATATCTTACCCACTTTGCCATTCCGACTTGCATACTAGAAACAAACAAGATTATACATATTATATATATTATATATTTCAACTGACTCACCAGTCCACATGACATCTACATCAGGTAACAATTTGGCCCCAATTGTACTCAAGTATTCAGAGTTTGATACTGCAGGCATAGCACGTGCTGAACAGTACTCTACAAGACAAACAAGATAAGAAAATTAAATTTAAAATGGATAGTTTAAGAGCTGGAAGAATTATTATAATTATATATTTCTTTACTTACCCACAAGGGGCTAAACACAGAGGGGACAAACAAGGACAGACAAAGGGATTAAGTCGATTACATTGACCCCAATGCGTAACTGGTACTTAATTTATCAACCCCGAAAGGATGAAAGGCAAAGTCGACCTCAGCGGAATTTGAACTCAGAACCTAACGGCAGACGAAATACCTATTTCTTTACTACCCACAAGAGGCTAAACACAGAGGACAGACAAACGGATTAAGTCGATTACATTGATCCCAGTGCGTAACTGGTACTTAATTTATCAACCCCAAAAGGATGAAAGGCAAAGTCGACCTCAGCGGAATTTGAACTCAGAATGTAACGGCAGACGAAATACAGCTACGCATTTCGCCTGGCATGCTAACATTTCCTTTCATTTTTCAGTTTTAAAAACCATCACCAAAGATTTACCATATTTACTTGTGTATAAGTTGCACCCCTAATTTAGTATTACATCTTAGTGCAAAACTTCTTTTTATAGTTTTAGCTTTGCCCTACATGTAAGTCACAGCTTGGACTTTTAAGTTAAAATCAAGTATAAAATAGTGTGACTTATACAAGTGAATGCAGGAGTTCTCGGTGATGGTTATGAAGATTATCATAATTGTAATTACAGTTATAGTCACCATAATAACTTGCCAGTTACGATGGTGTGCTGTCATTCTCAGTCATAACCTTTAAACAACAGACAGTCTTAGTTCTCTTGTGACAGTTGACCAGTTGTGGTTATAGTTACTATTAACACTCTAGTCTTTTTGTGATAACCTTGTGATAGCAATCATAGCTGTCATATGACCACTAGCTTTAAGTCATAACCTGCCAGTGATAATCATAGCTGTCATGTGATACACTAGTCTTCCAATTATCATTTGTCAGTATAGTCATATTTGTTCTGTGACACTTAATCTTCAGTCATAAACAGCCAAATATAGTCATAATTATAATGTGATAACATTATTTGGACTTAAAAACAAATTGCCAGCAGTGGCACCAGCCAATATGGTCCACTAAATGCTATGCAAAGGCACAGTTATCTAACGCACATATATAAATTCATTATCATTATCATCAACCCCTGGACACTATTGTCTCAAGTCCTGGGGCTCATAGGACAGCTATCCAGTTTCCATGGCTTATAAATGACTTTGATCACATTTTTCCCTGAACAGGACACCAGTCCGTCACAGGACTACTCATTTACAGTGGAGTGGACTGAAGCAACATAAAATGAAGTGTTTTGCTCAAGAACACAACAGACTGCCCAGTCAGAGAATTGAACCATGATCTTGTAATCATGAGTGCAACACTCTAACCACTAGGCTACATACCTTCTGTAGATATGTATAAGGTACATTAAAAGAGACGTAAGATAAAGACACACATACATGCTTTTGTGTGTGTGCAGGTATGTGTTTGTATATCATGATCATTTAACTTCCGTTTTCTATGCTGGCATGGGTTGGATAGTTTGACA
This sequence comes from Octopus sinensis, assembly GCF_006345805.1. Lineage (NCBI taxonomy): Eukaryota > Metazoa > Mollusca > Cephalopoda > Octopoda > Octopodidae > Octopus > Octopus sinensis. Next base: position 13,951,437 of record NC_043010.1, read on the forward strand.
ATAGCTGGCAAGCCAGAGAGCTGAGTCATGTTTTAGTCTCTGTTTTGACATGGTTTCTAGGGCCAAACACCCTTCCTAACGTCGACCACTTTACTAAGTGTACTTGGGTGCTTTTTTTCGTGACACCAGCAGAGTCACTAAATAACTTGCATGAGAAGATAGAAGTCCCCCCCCCCTCGACAGGTGAGAATAGTATTGAGGGAGGTGCCAGTAGATGAGAAGTTAAAAGAATCCATATCATCATCATTAATATGGACAGATTTAAAATAAAAATATAGTAAGGCACTGACCTGTTGGACAAAATAAAAATTTTAGCTGTCCTAAATGTTGGTAGGTTTCGTTGGTGACAGACACCTGTGCTGCAGCGATGGACTGGAATATGTTCTTATCTGCTTCACACAGTTGGGGATCAATGTCATCGAAGAGTAATGCAAAAGCTGTACAACCAAATGTAGCAACCTGGCGAAAAGAGGACCACAGCCGAGGGAGAAAGAAAGAAAGAAAAAGAGTCCACTGTTAGTAAGCAATTCAAGAAATTCATTTCCATGTAATTTCAAAGACAAGGCTTATTGAGATAAATCTTACTTGCATGAACCATGATAGCCTATACAAGCTGAATTAGTTTTATATTTAACCCTTTCGTTACTGTATTTATTTTGAGATGCTCTGTATTTTTTTCAATTACTTTAGATATAACAAAAAATTTACTAAAATAACTTAGGTTATCATTCAGCTAGTGTTAGGAACATAATTGTGACTAAGGTTTGGTGGAAGATATCAATTCAAAACTTATGAAAACAAGACATTTGTACTATAGAGCCAGAGGCGGTTTCAGCTGGGTTGGTAACGAAAGGGTTAAATGACTAAAATGTTTGAGATTAATTATTTGTTCTTTAAACGATTTCAGTCACCAAACTGTAGCTACACTGGAACACTGTCTTCGAAGGTTCAAGCTGATTATATAGTACTTTTTTTCAACCTCAGATGGATGAAAGGCAAAACAGATCAGGTTAGGATTCGAACTTAGATCATAAAAAGGAACAGAAATAAAAACCACAGGTATTTTGTCAAATGCTCTGCTAATTACCTACTACAGTTAATTAAACTGTTAATGATAAAGTAATAGTCCAAAAATATAACAATCTGACAGTTACAGAAACTTTTGCTGGTTTCAGTCATTCAGTTATGGCCATGCTGGGGCAATACAGTTATATTTGTTTCATCATAATTCTACAGAGAGCAATGTTTCTGGGGGGTTTGGGGGGGGTTGTCTTTCAGCAAATGAGTAAGGTGAAAATTTCTTAAATGGAAAAGTATCACTGAATGAATCATAAAACCTTTTAATGTTCTATACATATAAAAGTATCATATTTATAAATAGTGCTACAAACAAAGTAAAGGCCACTCAACATGTATAGTACAGTAAAAAAAAAATTGTTACAGTTGACTACTGCGCCATTTCTTCAAAGATTCACATATCAGAATCAAATAGTTCTGCAGATTCTTTCGTTTTAACAAACCCAAGGGTTATCTCCCATGCTACACACACACACACACACACACACACAAAAACCTAATTCAAATGTTCACAGCATATACGTAGCAATAACAAACCATTTTGACGTATCTACAATTCTCCATGAGTCTTTCCATTACTAAATTAAATTAGGGAAAAATTTCTTCAAAATGAAATAAAATTAGCATCTGATATTCTTGAGGCTTTTTGTTAGCTTTTGCTTGTAGTAATATGTCATGCCTAGCTTATTACTCTCTTTTTTTACTTGTTTTCAGTCATTTGACTGCAGCCATGCTGGAGCACCGCCTTTAGTCGAGCAAATCGACACCGGAACTTATTCTTTGTAAGCCCAGTACTTATTCTATCGGTCTCTTTTGCTGAACCGCTAAATGACGGGGACATAACCACATCAGCATCGGTTGTCAAGCAATGCTAGGGGGACAAACACAGACACACACACACACACATCGCCATGTTGATTCGTTAGCTACTGCACGCATTTTTTTTCTCTCCTTCTTTCTGTGTTTTTCTCTCTCTGTGTATCTTTCTGTTGAAGAGCGTAGGCTCGAAACGTTAAAGACTTGTTTTATTTATATTTCCTGAGCGCCATACTAATACAATTGTTCGTTTGTTTTCCACCTGCCTTCGTCTTTTGTTTATTTTCATAAAGCTTCCCGTTATATATATATATATATACACACACACACACATATATACGACAGGTTTCTTTCAGTTTCCGTCTACCAAATCCACTCACAAGGCATGTGACACTTGCCCAAGATGCCACGCAGTGGGACTGAACCCGGAACCATGTGGTTGGTTAGCAAGCTACTTACCACACAGCCACTCTGAACATTTTGTTAACTATTTTAAAAAAATTAAATTTTTTTTCCACAACTTTTCCAGAATTATATCAAGTCCCCATAGTTCATGAGATAATTCTAAGTCTGCAGAACTGGAAGAGCCCTGGGCAGCAAAGTACAACTGACCGATATGTGCAGAAATGGTATGTATAGCTGATGCATGTCATCTGTGAAAATAGTGTGACATATGACAGTGGAACATGGTTGGAACAGAGAAGATATAGGAAGTGATGAGATTAGAACTGGGTGAGCTGGGCCTCAAAGATATGATGCCAGACCAAAAGAAGAGAGATACACTTTGTAGAACATGTATTCAACTCTTTGGCACAAAGAAGAAAAAAGAATATAAAACTATGTGTACAAAGTTTGTTGTTGTTATTGCGTAGTTCCAGATCAGCTCTGGTTGAACAACCATAGGCACAGAGTAAATAGAAAGACTAAGTTCAATCAACAGATTCATAGTTCTGGATAAGTCATGCCTTCATCTAGGTGAAAAACCATAATGTAAATAGCACAGCCAATGTTTCAACCTATGTGATGTCGCTTGGGCACATTCTCTCCCCCATTGCTCAGTCTTGGCAAATCATATTTACTTTAGGCATGTACTCTATCCACTGTCCTGTCCGGGCATAGTGTAATCTCAACTGTCCTGTTTCTAGAGACTCTCATTATTATGATGATGATCATCATTATCATCAGCACAAATTTAATTACAAAGAAGGAAAATTGAGTAAAGAAAGAGGGTGGCGAAGGAAAAATAGCAAGAAGCAGCGGATACATACTTGCTCCAACTTCCTCTTCAAGGCAGTGACATCTTTGGTACTGGAATATGTGATATCTAAACCTGGCGAGAGCGCATACACAAACTCAACATTCTGATCGTGAGCAGCATCAATGAGACCAGTCAGGCAATCTAGAAATAAAGACAGGTAATAACAAATGATTAAACAGGTGACAAACAAAAATGATTTACTCTTACTCTTTTACTTGTTTCAGTCACTTGACTGCAGCCATGCTGGAGCACCGCCTTTAGAAAAGCAAATCGACCCCAGGACTTATTCTTTTGTAAGCCCAGTACTTATTCTATCGGTCTCTTTTGCCGAACCGCTAAGTGACGGAGACGTAAACACACTAGCATCGGTTGTCAAGCAATGCTAGGGGGACAAACACACACACACACATATATATATATACATACATATATACGACAGGCTTCTTTCAGTTTCCGTCTACCAAATCCACTCACAAGGCATTGGTCGGCCCGGGGCTATAGCAGAGACACTTACCCAAGATGCCACGCAGTGAGACTGAACCTGGAACCATGTGGTTGGTTAGCAAGCTACTTACCACACAGCCACTCCTGACAAACAAGAATCTCTATATATAAACGACAAAATGTCTGTGTGTGTGTCCTTTATACAAATCCACAATTTTTCAGTCAGAGGGCTCGCGCTTTCTATGGTCATTCAAAACCGTCCAAGGGTGGTCGTGCACATCTTTACATTTCCCTAGTCACCCCGCAAAGCCATTAAAAAATCAATAGAAGTGACTTTTTTGTGAATTTTCTATCTAAAACCCAATCAAAATGCCCGAAACTTGATATGCCAATTGAATGCCAGCTAGCTGTATGTGATTGGTCGGAGATTTGGACAGTACTCGCGTGTATGCGAGCATGCACGCAGCTGTATAAGTATGCACTAGCACTATGACCCAGCGTTGCCAGGTCATAATGCTAGTTTGTATCTAAATGCAATCACTTGTTTTAGCAGAATAGAATGCCAGTAGTCAAGTAGTCTATCAGTAGTAACTTTTCAAAAATACAGTGACAGCTGCATAGCTCCAAGAGACCTAAATGAAATTCTAAAGACGATGTTTAGCTTTAGTTTCCATGGCATTTAGAGCAAATTAAAGCTAGAATCCCTATGTTTTCCACCCTGGATAGGATGGAAGCCTTTTACAACTAACAATCCTAGAACATATAGTCCCAACATAATGTTCCTGACAACTTCATGGACTGAGGTATGCAAAATAAGTATCCCTATGTGAGTAAATGGGAAGTCTGCACAGGGATTTGACACTTGACTCCTAGACTATTGCAGGTGAATTTCAATCATGTATTTACAAACCACGGATCTTTTCGGTTTGAACAGCAGTTTTTTTTAATAATTTCCACGTAACTAAAAAAATTTTAAACTTCGTATACTGGTAGAATGTGTTTATAAAACATCTTTTTCTCTTGGCTTTATTGAGAAAATTCTATAGTTTGTAAGATGTCTGTTGTTTTTTTTTCTTCAATTTCTGCAATTTCAACCAATCAATGACATCTAATTGAGGTGAAAACATTCTGTGCTGTATGAATATGTCCCTCGTTTAAGAAACAGATTGGGTTTATTTACATTTCTGAAGAAAAAAAAGATACCCTTCCCCCCACCCATAACCCTAAAACAGATTGAAATGCAATAGATCGATACTAGAGTCATAATTATGGGTGACAATTTCATATGACATCGTTAGAAAAAACTGCCGTTCAAACCGAAAAGATCCCAAAACACTGCTCAGTCAACTGGTAGTGATGTCTTATTTGGTTGTTGGGACACCCCCAAAATGTTAGTCCTTGTGTAGATATTCAAGAGAGAAGTACACTGGAGTGACTTCCTATTGACTTCTGTAGGCCTACTTGTGAATCTGAACTAATCACTTGCTACCTAACAAAACACTCTTCAATTGTAATGCTACCTGCTAATAACAGCAAATAAGGAAACCCCTATGTGGACACTCGACTTGCTAGAAATAACAGCCTAATCTTACTCAAATAATCCATTACCTATTTCTTTGCTACCCACATAGAGGACAAACAAGGACAGATAAACGGATTAAGTCGATTATATCGACCCCAGTGAGTACCTGGTACTTAATTTAATTGACCCCGAAAGGATGAAAGGTAAAAGTCGACCTCAGCGGAATTTGAACTCAGAACGTAATGGCAGACGAAATACCACTAAGCATTACGCCCAGTATGCTAACATTTCTACCAGCTCGCCACCAAATAATCCATTACCATTTTAGGAAATATAGACTTACACAATCCTTGCCACCCACCCTCAAGAAACAAGAGTCGCAGGTGGAATGTCTACTTGAGCAGAATTGACCTACAGCTACACAACAGTAGCAGCAAATTAAAACCACTCTACAGCACTGATCTAAATTTAAGATCAGTGATGGTAAACCTATGACCCCTGCATCATGCTTCGAGTTGTTATTCACTAGGGGGTTTTTGAAGCAATGCCATGAGGAAATGTGGTGAAATTTTTTTTAAGACAGCACATCTTGAATTTTTAGTTGACACAAAATGGATTTTGAAGAAGAAAAATACATCTTGCACAATCTAACATGGCTAGTGCAATAAAGACTACCATTTCTTGACAGTTCACTTCTGATGACAGGCCTTTCTGCCCGAAACACCTGCAATATCATATAAAAAGCTTATTTCTTATCTACAAGCTAAAACTATAACACATGTTGGTGACAATCCAATGACAAGATTACTAAAATTAAATATTTCAATATGCTGGAGTAAACAAAGTTCACCACCTCTGAGCTGGGTGAATTGGACTATTGAGAACTGTCACACATCTTAACCTAAAATTAAATATGTTAGCAGTGACAGGATATAAAACACTAGCTTTATGGATTGTCATTCATTATTTTACCAAGATGACCATCTACTCTCTCAAATGAAATGGAACAATGTAAAAATGAAACATCTTCCCTTGAAGAACCATAAGACAACATCTGTAGCTGTAGGAAATTTGAACTCAAGATCACTAAGTTACCAATCAGATATCATAACCATTTGGTCATTTCACATCAAACTCAACAGAATGGAGCATTTGGGTATAGCTGTTTGGATGCTGGCAATTTGGTATGGTTGACTGGATACTGAACCTGTTTGGTGACAGTACATTTTGGCACTGGGGGCAAACACACATACACACACATTACAATCTATTAATAGAAGATGACTGACATAAATAGAGAGACAGAGAGGAGGGAAGTGAACAAAAGAAACATGGAAATGTCTGATGTCAAATAAGTCAGCGTCGAATCAGTGATACCAAATAGGCAGGGTCAAAATATTTCATGCCCCTAAAAGAACTAAAGGACAATGTTGTTTTTTTGTTTTTACATGCAGTAAACAACAAAGAGAAAGAGATAAAGATAGTTACCAGCTTCTTCTACAGAATATAAATCACGCCACATGGCTCTGTGCTTACAATCATCTTTCGGGGCATACAGGTATGTGTTGAGTCCCATTTTGCTCATCCTGAAGTAAATAACAAAAATAATACAGTCAGAAAAACAAATAAAGGCCTTAATCCTTTAGCGTTCAGATTAATTTGGCAAAAATAATCCTTACTTATTCAAATTTCATCATCATCATCATCATCGTTTAATGTCCGCTTTCCATGCTAGCATGGGTTCAACTGGGGTCTGGGAAGCCAGAAGGCTGTGCCAGACCCAGTCTGATCTGGCAGTGTTTCTACAGCTGGATGCCCTTCCTAACGCCAACCACTCCGTGAGTGTAGTGGGTGCTTTTTACATGCCAAGTTTCAAGATAGGAAAGATGTAATTGCTTATTTTTAGAATGACATTGCAGGGTAGGTGTGAGATGCTGGTTCTGGCAAGTTTGAACATAAAATGTGTAGAATATTCGGTCCGGTTACAGCCGGTTTAAACACTAGAGGGTTAAGGGAGGAAAGGCAAAGTTGAACTTAGTGAACAGTGGGCTAGAACAAATGCACTAAGGCATGTTATCCTTCGTTCTTACGACTCCACCAATTCACCTATATCTCTCACACGCACACACACAAAGCAAGAGAGAGCATGTGAAATGTGCTGAGAAATAGAATGCTGTTGGCAGATAACACACTGAGATCAATTGAAACATCTGTCTAGGTTCAGTAATGTGCGTATGAGCATATGTGTCAGTGTTGTATACGTGTGCATGACTGACAGATTCTATTATTATAATAGGATCTTTTCGGTTTGAACGGCAGTTTTTAACATAATTTCTAGGTAACTAAAAAATTTTTAACTTCGTATACTGGTAGAATGTGTTTATAAAACATCTTTTTCTCTTGGCTTTATTGAGAAAATTTTATAGTTTGTAAGATATTTGTTGCTTTTTTCTTCAATTTCTGCAATTTCAACCAATCAATGACGTCTATTGAGGTAAACAACATTCTGTGCCGTATGAATATGTCCCTCGTGTAAGAAACAGATTGGGTTTATTTACATTTGTGAAAAAAAAAAGATACCCTTCCCTCCACCCCTAACCCTAAAACAGATTGAAATGCAATAGATTGATACTAGGGTCATAATTATGGATGACAATTTCATATGACACCGCTAGAAAAAAATGCCGTTCAAACCGAAAAGATCCTTATAATATAATAGATTTTTGTATTATTACAGATCCCTGTGTTTTGTAAGAGTTGGCACAAGGAAAGGCATCTGGCCATAAAACACTGCTTCAAAAGGTTCAATCCAATCCATGCTAGCATGGAAGTGGACAAAAACATGGTAATAATAATACTAACTGCTTCGAATTTGAACTCAAGGCCAGTAGATTTGTGGGAAGGGTGTTAGTCAATACCTATTTCTTTATTACCCACAAGGGGCTAAACATAGAGGGGACAAACAAAAACAGACAAAGGGATTAAGTCGATTGACGCTAAACGATGATGATGATGATGATGACATCGACCCCAGTGCGTAACTGGTACTTAATTTATCGACCCCAAAAGGATGAAAGGCAAAGTCGACCTCGGCGGAATTTGAACTCAGAACGTAACAGCAGACTAAATACGGCTACGCATTTCGCCCAGCGTGCTAACGTTTCTGCCAGCTCGCCGCTTTTGGGTGTTAGTCAACACCATCAAACCCAATACGTGAGTGATACTTCGACCCCAAAACAATAAAACGCCAAGTGGAATTTGGTGGAATTTGAAAACAAAGTCGAAAGAAATGCCACAAAGCAATTTGTCCAACACGCCAACATTTCTGCCAGCTCACTGCCTTCGTAATAGTAACTGTTTCCAATTTAGGCTCAAGGCCAGCAGTCTGGAGTGGGGGGGGGGGGACAAAAACACACACACACACAATGGGCTTCTTTCAGTTTCCATCTACCAAATCCATTCACAAGGCTTTGGTCAACCCGAGGCTATAGTAGAAGACACTTGCCCATGGTGGCATGAGGTGGGACTGAACCTAGAACCATGCCGGTCTCTTTATATTCTGTAACATAGCAGTTCAACAAATAAAAATCGATAAAATAAGTACAAGAATGAAATAAATAACTAAGGTCGATAAGATGTATCAAAAAAATCAAGGGCAGTGCCTCATTGTAGCCAAAGTGAACTGACTGAAACCCATGAAAGATAAAAGCGTAAGAGACCTAAATATTGAAAAAAATTATCTCAAAAGAGATAAAGGTAAACAGAAAAATTATCATGTAATCATTGCTGCCATTTTTACAATTTACTAAAGTATGGCCCCCCGTGTCGGTGGCACGTAAAAGCACCATCCGTTCGTGTCCGTTGCCAGCCTCACCTGGCCCCCGTGCCGGTGACACGTAAAAGCACCATCCGTTCGTGGCCGTTTGCCAGCTCTGTCTGGCACCTGTGCGGGTGGCACGTAAAAAGCACCCACTACACTCACGGAGTGGTTGGCGTTAGGAAGGGCATCCAGCCGTAGAAACACTGCCAGATCTGACTGGGCCTGATGGAGCCTTCCAGCTTCACAGACCCCAGTTGAACCGTCCAACCCATGCTAGCATGGAAAACGGACGCTAAATGATGATGATGTGTATGAGACTTATAAATTGTTCTTAGTCATGTATTACACTATGACGCTAGTGTACCAAAGTAGCAGCAGCATCAAAAGACCACCCACTACCTTATCCATACAGCCAGTGGCAGTGTACAATAGAATACATCAATAAACCAATAAGACAGAAACATTTTCTTTATACAGTTCACAGATGTTTATAAAAACAATTATAATTTACCATTTGAATAAAATTCTTCGTTGATCTGTTGTCCATGGTCTGCCATAGAAACCTGAAGAAAAAAAAGAAAAAAAATATTGATTAGATGTGTGATTCAGTTGGTGTTTACATAATATATCATATTTTATATATAAAGATATAGTGAGAGTTGAAAGAAAACGTAGGTTCAACAATACTGCAAACAGTATGGATATATTTCTTTACTACCCCCAAGGGGCCAAACACAGAGGGGACAAACAGATTAAGTCGATTACATCGACTCCAGTGCATAACTGGTACTTAATTTATCGACTCCGAAAGGATGAAAGGCAAAGTCGACCTCGGCGAAATTTGAACTCAGAACGTGGCGACGGACGAAATACCTATTTCTTTACTACCCACAAGGGGCCAAACAAGGACAGACAACCAGATTAAGTCGATTACATCGACCCCAGTGCATAACTGGTACTTAATTTATCGACCCCGAAAGGATGAAAGGCAAAGTCAACATCGGCGGAATTTGAACTCAGAACGTAGCAACGGACGAAATACCTATTTCTTTACTACCCACAAGGGGCCAAACAAGGACAGACAAACGGATTAAGTCGATTACATCGACCCCAGTGCGTAACTGGTACTTAATTTATCGACCCCGAAAGGATGAAAGGCGAAGTCGACCTCGGCGAAATTTGAACTCAGAACGTAACGGCAGACGAAATACGGCTACGCATTTCGCCCAGCGTGCTAACGTTTCTGCCAGCTCGCCACCCTTATGTATGCAAACAGTATGTATATTAATGATGAAATATATGGAAAAGTGTCTTCTATTATAGCTTCAGGTTAACTAAAGCTTTGTGAGCAGATATGGTAGGCAGAAACTGAAAGCCCATCATAAGTATACAAATATGTGTGTGTGTCTGTGTATACATGGCAACTTGGATAAGTGTCGTCTACAATAGCACTAGGTTAACCAATGCTTTGTGAGTAAATCTGGCAGACAGAAACCGAGTGGAAACCTACTGTATATATCATGCCTGTGCCAGTGGTACATAAAAAGCACCCACTGCACTCTTGTAGTTGTTGATGTTAGGAAGGGCATCCAGCTATAGAAACCATGCCAAATCAGATTGGGACCTGGCGCAGCTCCCCAGCTTACCAGTTTTCAGTCAAACCGTCCAACCCATGCCAGCATGGAAAGATATTGAATTAAGATGATGATGATAGGTATGTGTGCATATGTGTGTGTGTGTGTATATATATATATATATATATATATATATATATATATATATATATATCATCATCATCATTTAAACGTCTATTTTCCATGCTGGCATGGGTTGGACAAGCTCTGGAGAGTCAGCGGCTGCACCAGGCTCCAATCTGATCTGACAATGTTCCTAAAGCTGGATGCCCTTCCTAACACCAACCACTCCGAGAGTGTAGTGCGTGCTTTTTACGTGCCACCAGCACAGGAGCCAGTCAGGCGGGCCTGGCATCAATCACGGGTGGATAGTGCTTTTTACATGCTACCAGCACACAAGCCAGTCAGGGAGTACTTCTCTGTCATGGTTAATGCGACAAACACACACTACACACCCTCCCTCCAAGCACTGCAGCAAACAGAAGTGAGCTAGAATACTAAAACTTCACACATGTACAGCAGAGCTCAAGGTCAATCTGTGCCAAGTAGCTTCACTCTGCATGCCTTCTTAGCTTCATTACTATGGAAACAGTCCAGATACTTATTGATCAGCCTTCGTATGTATATATACATACAGATATATATATATTATAAGTACATATAAATATAAGGTGCAATGGGTAAATTGTTGCTATTTTATATTTTTAATTTCATGCATGCACGTACTTTGTTTTTGGTTTTGTCGACAGCACAGTATAGTAGGGTCAGTTGGGCACCATCTGTGAGAAAAACAGCACCATGACATAATTCACTCTGCCAGAAATTCGGAAATGACATGCCGTACTGCTTGGCTACTTCCAGACAATACAGCACAAATGTTTTGGATTGGCTTAAAAAGACCAAGCAGTGCAACCAACCCTACATATACATATAACCATAGAATTTCCATGACGCAGACATGAGTTCCTTCCTGAACAGGGCTTGGCTTCAATCCCAGACACATTTTTGCCTGCAAATGTTTTCAACAGATCATACAGACTGTTTGTCCAAAACTGGACTAGCTCTACATATGAAATCTCATATCTATATGCACACACATATAAATATACATACAAAAATATATATATACATACACACACACACGCGTACATGTGAGGATGTATATGTGTAAACACACGCGCGCGCGAAGGTATATAATTTTTCAAATTTTCAATTGGCAAAAGTTAAAAAATAACAACACAGCCTATTGCATCACTATCATTTCTGCCAACTAAAAATAATGTGTGTGTGTGTGTATATATATATATATATATATATATATATATATAATATATATATATATATATATATGTGTGTGTGTGTAAGTATGTATACACTCATATTTGGTATGCTTGTGTCATTTAGTTCAGCACCGTACTCAGTAATTCTAATAGCTAATATACACTCTTTTACTTGTTTCAGTCATTTGACAGTGGCCATGCTGGAGCACCTCCTTTAGTCGAGCAAATCGATCCCAGGACTTATTCTTTGTAAGCCTAGTACTTATTCTATTGGTCTCTTTTGCCAAACCGCTAAGTTACGGGGACGTAAACACACCAGCATCAGTTATCAAACAATGTTGGAGGGACAAATACAGACGCACAAACATATACACATACATATATATATATATATATACGAGGGGCTTCTTTCAGTTTCTGTCTACCAAATCCATTCACAACATGTGGTTCGTAAGCAAGCTACTTACCACACAGCCACTTGGGTCATCTCATAAATAATGCAGTTTTTTCAAACTTTTATTTTCCAAAATAAAAGGTCATTCAAAAAGCTGAACGCTCATACATCGTCTTCAACATGAAAATCCATCACATAAAAATATATACGTTCGTGTATGTGTGCGTATATTTGTGTGCTTGTGTCTGTTCTCCCTCATCGCTACCACCTGACAATCAGTGTTGCTTTGTTTACATGCCACCCTACCCACTCCCCACAGAATAAAAATCAGGCTTAAAAAATAAGTACTGGGATCAATTTATTCAACTAAGCCCATCAAGACAGTGTCCCAACATGCCAACAATGCAATGAGAGAAACACGGAAATGATAGACATTAGACACTCCCTAACGGATGAAGGCATAAACATTAGTGTCACACCAATATAAATACCAGATGCAATACCAAGCTGTAACTGTTTTGGGATCTTTTCGGTTTGAACGGCAGCTTTTTAAAATAATTTCCACGTAAACTAAACACTTTTAAACTTCGTATACTGCTGGAATGTGTTTATAAAATATCTTTTTCTCTTGGCTTTATTAAGAAAATTCTACAGTTTGTAAGATATTTGCTGTTTTTTTTTTCTTCAATTTCTGCAATTTCAACCAATCAATGACGTCTATTGAGGCAAAAACATTCTGTGTCGTATGAATATGTCACTCATTTAAGAAACAGATTGGGTTTATTTATATTTGTGAAGAAAAAAAGATACTCTCCCCCCCACCCCACCCCTAACCAACCCTAACCCTAAAACAGATTTTGAAATGCAATAGATTGATACTAGGGTCATAATTATGGGTGGCAATTTCAAATGACACCGCTAGAAAAAACTGCCATTCAAACCGAAAAGATCCAAATTATCTACTCTATGACCTAAAATTCATGTTACACCTCACCTAAAAAAATTCCCACATCATCAAAGTAAATCAATTATATTTAATTATTTTGATAGAAGAACACAGAAGATAATAATTTAAACAAATAAGTACCCTGTGAAATCTTTTACTTTTTAGTCCCTATACATAAAACATAAGTAAATTGCTATGGAAAATATGACAACTAGCACCCACATCCACATACGGTGCGCGCACACACACACACACATTCTTCACATAAATCGTTCATCAGTGACAAAGCAATATCTGTGCCAGTAAGGCTGGCATAGTTGGTTAAGCTGTAGTAATGAGTATGTACCTTGGAGGTGAAAGACGCAGGGTTAGTGTGAGAGAGGGTGTGCGAGGGAGATAGTGAGAAGGAGGAAGTCAGTAGGTTTGTATGGAAGTATTTCAGCAAAATTTATGTGAGCAGACAATGGGGAGAGGGGAGATGATGAAGAAGGCTATGCAAAATAGGCTCTGTGTGTATGTACAAATCTGTGAGTGCGTGTATGTGAGAGAAAGAGAGAGAGATGAAAAGAACAGCTTTATTTCAGAATGAAAGATAAAAAGAGAAGATACCAATCAAAAAGAGGAGAGAAAGGGGAAAAAAATAGGAGAGAGAACAAGAAAGAAAAAAGGAAAGGATGAGAGGAGGTAAAGCAGGGAAAGACTGAAATAGAATAAAGATGAAGCTAAAGAAAAAAAAAAGTAGGGTTTAAGAAACAAGAATTTACATGCTTGTGCTGGTGTGTGTGTAGATGTGCATGTATGTGTACATAATTGCTGCGGGCTTTAAGCATAGCAACTAAAGGAAGAAAAAATAGAAATAAAAACATTTTTTGAAGATGTAAGCAGGTTTTCTGGTTGTAACCGGTCAAGACCAGATGTAGGCTGGTGTAATATTGAAAGACTTGAGGCAGAAAAACATTAGCGAAACAAAAATATATACTGACAAAAACAAGCACTTTAGTATTGATTACACAATCCAGAAATGTAGGTATGTGTGTGTCTATGCATATATTATATATATATGTAAGATAGAAGGAATATGTATAAACACACACACACTCACACACACACATGTGCCAATTTTTAACCCTTAAGCAATCAGATTTCTCTGTGAAATGTAATGATTATTTATTCACATTGCTTTAAATTAATCACGCATTATCTTGTAGCTTTGAGATTTCGAGGTTGTGTTTGCATATTTTCAGACTGACATCGTTCGTGTTAGTGTGTGTGTGGTTGGATCTGGTCTTGTTTAACAGAAAACAGGTAGGATGTTTAGATTGAATAAGACCAGATTAAATGTAGAAAAGTTCAATTTATTTTGTGAAATTTTGGGAGAATATTTTTTTTTTAAATTCAAACAAACAATAACATTAATTAATGATTACTCTTTTCAATAATATTCCAATTCTGAATTGCGTAATTTTGAATTTACTGGAGAATATTATATGCGGTTCTGGAAGTCAGATTAGGTTGAGACTATCAGTTCTGGATCTTTTCAGTTTGAACGGCAGTTTTTAACATAATTTCTAGGTAACTAAACACTTTTAAACTTCGTATACTGGTAGAATGTGTTTATAAAACATCCTTTTCTCTTAGCTTTATTGAGAAAATTCTATAGTTTGTAAGATATTTGTTGTTTTTTTTCTGTAATTTCAACCAATCAATGACCGTCTATTGAGGTGAAAACATTCTGTGCCGTATGAATATGTCCCTCGTTTAAGAAACAGATTGGGTTTATTTACATTTCTGAAGAAAAAAAAGATACCCTTCCCCCACCCCTAACCATAAAACATTGAAATGCAATAGATCGATACTAGGGTCATAATTATGGGTGACAGTTTCATATGACACCGCTAGAAAAAACTGCCGTTCAAACTGAAAAGATCAGGTGAATTTTATATGCGGCTCTGGAAGAAAAAAAGATACCCTTCCCCCCACCCCTAACCGTAACCCTAACCCTAAAACATTGAAATGCAATAGATCAATACTAGGGTCATAATTATGGGTGACAATTTCATATGACACCACTAGAAAAAAACTGCTGTTCAAACCGAAAAGATCCCAAGGAAATCTTACCTCTACAATAATAAAGGAATTCCCTCTTTGACTAATGGGTATATTGTATATGATGTGCAAAAGTTGCATGGTTGCGAGTGTCAGCAGTGAATGCAGAGGATAAGTGCAAGCTGGAAAGAAAGCATGCTTTGCTGGATGTGTAATGTTAGTGCGCTTGAACTGCAAAGCACAAATGAGTTGTGAGAGCAAAACTGACTATGAGAAGAAGCAGATGTTGTGCGCAGAGAGAAAGCTAGTACAGCTGTATGGTAAATATGCAAGTTGACAATTGGGTAGAGAAGTGTTGTGTCATCAGCCAGGATTTTCGTTGTCCACCACATCGCTTTCACCAACCCTGAAGGGTGGGAGGAGCGATGTGGTGGACACCGAAAAACCTGGCTGATGACAGTCAAGGCTGATCTGGAACCCAACCTAGGCCCCCATATCTACGGCGTTTGCCGCTGGAATAAGGAATGGTTGGAGATCACGCGGTCATTAGCCTGAAATCGCCAGGCCTTAGCATTTGAAAAAAATTATTTCATGGACACTCTTGTTGCAAACCAATCTTGAACAATCTGCTACATATGAAGTCTGGCTTCTTTGTCAACCTGCCTGTGACTTTGTTGCACCATTTATGCAGTCTTAGTTTAATGACATTTACAAAGACAACGAACTCATAAACTAATTTTCACTTTGTCTATACTAATCCCCAGGTTAACCCTTCCATCAACCATATAAAAACCCCTAGAGATTGGTAAGTAGCACCTACTTCCTGAGAACTACGTGAATGAAAGAAAATTTTTTGCTTCCTCATTGGATATGATAATCTATTACAGGTGACTTTTCCAAAGTCAAATCACCAAAAGCCCTTGCAAATATTATAACCCTATTGTACAGCTAACAAAGATTTCAGAAGGGGTTAGTTCAACGTTCAACTGGTATATATTTTATCAACCCTGAAAGGACGAAAGGCAAAGTCATCTTCAGCAGAATTTTAACTCAGAACGCAAAGAGTGGAAAGAAATGCCATGAAGCATTTTGTCCAATGTGCTTATAATTAGCTCGAGCTAATAACAGATTAGAAGCAATGTAGGTAATAATAATTATGGCTTTCACACAAGAGATGCAATCAAACATTTGCAGTTAGGCGTAGGAGTGGCTGTGTGGTAAGTAGCTTGCTAACCAACCACATGGTTCCGGGTTCAGTCCCACTGCGTGGCATCTTGGGCAAGTGTCTTCTGCTATAGCCCCGGGCCGACCAATGCCTTGTGAGTGGATTTGGTAGACGGAAACTGAAAGAAGCCTGTCGTATATATGTATATATATATATATATATATAAGTGTGTGCGTATATGTTTGTGTGTCTGTGTTTGTCCCACTAGCATTGCTTGACAACCGATGCTGGTGTGTTTACATCCCCGTCACTTAGCGGTTTGGCAAAAGAGACAGATAGAATAAGTACTGGGCTTACAAAGAATAAGTTCTGGGGTCGATTTGCTCGACTAAAGGCGGTGCTCCAGCATGGCCGCAGTTAAATAACTGAAACAAGTAAAAGAGTAAAAAGAGTAGGAAAAAAAAAGAGACAAAGATGCACTCTTGCAATTTTTGCCAGAATAAAACATTTTCTAATTTAGAACAGAGCCAAGGAACTAAGGCAGTGCAGAATTGGGTTCTGTTTGATTACTCTAATGAAACAGATTACAATAGGATATGAATTCAAAATTAACGAGCTGATGGTGTAATAATTAATATCTGTAGTACATTAACCACTCACTTGGCAATTTGCTTTTACAAGATGTCAAGTCTCCACAACCTTCTCAAAAGTGACCTACAGTGGGCATCAACAATGAAATTTGATACATCTGATTCTAAGATTCATATCTGAATGTATGCAAATACTTAAAAATCAGCATCCTGTTTATTGTCGACAGGGTTCGCAATCACTTCATCCCAAAAGAAGAAGAAAAGTGAAGAGGCTACAATATATACCAACCAATCAATCAGTGTGTCTCTGTCAAGGCATTTTTCCTAAGGGCCCCAATAATTTAAAAAACTTTTGCTATTGCTATCACATTTAAACAATAGCTCCGAGAGTTACTCAACCTATTTTGTAAAAGATGAAGTAAAAACAAAAGGAGATGGAGGATTACACATCTTCTAAATATCGATTTCAAATTTTGGGACACGTCCAGCAATTTCGAGAGGGGGGGGGGTAAATCAATTACATCAACCCCAGTACTCAGCTGGTACTTATTTTATCAACCCCAGAAGGATGAAAGGCTAAGTTGATCTTGGTGGAATAAACACTGTCTAAATATTAACAGTAAGGACCAAGTGCTGATAAAAAAAATGCCTAGTGACATTTAGTTATATTTCTTCATGCACTGAGTTCAAATCCTGCTCAAGTCAATTTTGCTTTCCACTGTTCAAGGGTTGATAACTGAATACCAGTGAGATTGATTCAACTGTATGTATGTGTATGTGTGATTCAAATGTGTGATCTTGCAAATACAGATTGTTATCATTACATATTTTCACAGACCTCCACTGGACATTATCGACAACTTCCAAGAAGTCAAGGGATGTCAAATTTCCTAAACCATCTGTCAGTATCTAACTACTTTTACAAACTAATGAAACTACTTGTCAAAAGCATGAGAATTTGCCTCTCCTCATGGCACCTAAACTTGTTCAATGATTTCTGCTGAAACAAACCATTTTGTTACATTTTTTTCCCCCTAGAATTCCATTTTTTACCTCCTTTTCTCAGAATTTGGGAGTCAAGTGTACTGAACACAAAAACATCACAACACAGATGACAACAGGATTTGAACTAAGTGACTTCTTAACTGATTGTCTATCACATTCATTAGTCATAAAACCTGACATAGGAACATCCAAAAGTTTCCAGAATTCATGAACATACTGGATAAATAAAATACATGCAACATTATTAGAACACCAACTGCATTTCTACATCCCAGATCACAAACCAATCACTGAACAGAGAAAAAAATAACAGACCGACTGAAATCAGAAACAACCAAACAATCAACTAGCTAGATCCATGCAATAGTGTACAGAGGCACACACACACATATGCAAAACTAAAAAGTACTACAATATTAACCCTTTCGCTACCGTATTTCTGTTGAGATGGTCTGTGTTTCTTTCAATTACTTTAATTATAACAAAGAATTTTGTAAAATAACTTAGTTATCATTCAGCTAGTGTTAAGGACATAAATTGTGACTAAGGTTTGGTGGAAGATTTTAATTCAACACTTATGAAAACAAGACATTTGTACTCAGAGCCGGTTTCAGCCGGGTTGGTAACGAAAGGGTTAAACATCTCATGATGTTGGACCTCACAGACAAGTTGATACAAGACCATTAGTGACAGATCTGTCCCATCGTAACAGGATGGGAAAACAATGTTAAAACAATTATTGATTCTAATTTAGGAATAAGGCTAATAATTTTGAGGGAAGGTGGTAACTTGATACTATTGATCCCGGTACTTCATTTCATCAACCCTCAAAAAGGATGAAAGGCAAAAGTTGACCTTGGCAGGATTTGTCAAAATGACAAGAACTAAATCGCAATATTTATCTTATTTTTAAGTCCCAGTCAATAATACAGGCTTGGGGGGGGGGGCAGAGCTTACCCAGATATTCAAGGTATTTAAGCTGAGAGTACAGGATTCCCCCCTTGAATGGGACATCAGTCCATAGGAGGGTTAAATCAACCCCTCCCTGATGCCACTGGTAATCATTTTCAGCTAAGTGTACTGGGGTAACATGATACAATGGGCCTTGTCAGTCTGAACCTATGACTTACTTTTACTCCATTAGGCTATACATCTTCAATTACCTTATTCTAGGGTGCTTTAAATAGCCCAACATGGTAGAAAGATGGACTAAAACATTGCATTCACTGTATAAAGTGAGTTCAAATCCATCCACCTTAGACTGACTGCCTTTCATCCTTCTGGTATTACAGAAAAAAAAAAGTAACCAGTAATATTCTAAGATCAATTCAACTGACTCCACTCCTTGCCAAGAAGAATTTCTTTGCGAATTTGTTGAAAAAATAAAATTTTTATCAAAAAATCATGACCACAAATAATCACAATGTGTTAAAGGAAATTTTTAGATAATTATCAAAAGTACGTTACCTCATGTACAAGTTTCTCTCTCTTACTTGAGTATAACATGAAAGCAAAAAAGACCAATTACTTATTGACCCTTTCGTTACCAACCCAGCTGAAACCAACTCTGGCTCTGATTACAAATGTCTTTATTTGTCAGATAGCTAAGGTATAAAGGGACACACCATAAATACAAATACTAGCCCCCACACACACACATACACATGCAGAGTCATACACATGTGTGTGTATTCGTGTCTGTATTTATGGTGTCCTTTAACCCTTTTGATACCAACTTGGCTGAAACCGGCTCTGGTTCTGTAGTACAAATCTCTTGTTTTGATAAGTTTTGTATTAATATCTTCCACCAAACCTTAGTCACAATTTATGTGCTTAAAACTAGCTTAATTATAACTAAGCTATTTTACTAAATTCTTTGTTATATTTAAAGTAATTGAAAGAAATAGAGAGCATCTCAAAATAAATACAGTAACGAAAGGGTTAACCTTTTTCCTAAGAAACTTCATGAATGATGCTTAACTCTTGTGCAATAATGTAGATAAAAGACACTGGTACATCCATGTCTACAGATGCAGCAGAATATTGCTGGCACAGCATTGTGGGGAGAGTCACAACAGCCCCTGCGAGAATAGACTGACCGAACGACTATAAATAGTAGCAGTCTAAGTATGAATAGGTAGAGTAGGTGTTAATCACAGGAAGTCGTAAGGTGTTGTTTTGGTCATTTGTTGGCTCATGTATAGTTCCTGGAGAGTTTGTTGGATTGTTACATTATTACCCTGCTTCGTTGTATGTTTTATTGTTATTACATGGTTATAGTGTAAAAAAAGGATCGTCCTAATAATTGGCGATACAACACAGTTTAATGAGTCTTGCTCTGTCTAGTCTTTTCACTCTTCTCGTTTTGTCCATTTCAACTTTTAAGTTTAACACGATGCCAGCCTTGACTGGCTTCCGTGCCACCGGCACGTAAAAAGCACCAATCCGATCGTGGCCGTTGCCAGCCTCACCTGGCACATAAAAAGCACCCACTACACTCACGGAGTGGTTGGCGTTAGGAAGGGCATCCAGCTGTAGAAACACTGCCAGATCAGACTGGGGCCTGGTGCAGCCTTCTGGCTTCCCAGATCCTGGTGGAACCGTCCAACCCATGCTAGCATGGAAAACGGACGTTAAACGATGATGATGATGATGATTATAACTCTCTGCAATTATTTACAGTTAATTGTTAATTCCCCTACCCCCACCCATGCAGTCATAACTAGGCCTTCCACTTCATTGAGATGTCGCTTAATTACATCCTTATAACAGAGTTTCAAACACCTTGTTGATTACCATATTTGAGCTCACTGGAGAAGAAGACAGCCTTGGGACCCTAATGACAACTATATGAATCATGCAACCCACCTGCCCAGTGCAACTGCAACTCCAGCAGGATGCACTCAATACTATACATGTTTGCAAGTTGCTTGACCACTTCGTCTTGCCAAGAAATGTTTGTTATAGCTCATAAATGATATACTTGGTTACCATTAGCTTTTTAATGTGCTGTGGGTCTACCGTGTAGGTTTAGGCAAGATGCAATAAAAGGAATAGCATTACTGCTCAATATACTTTGCATTTTGTCCTTTACTTGTTTCAGTCATTAGATTGTGGCCATTCTGGGGCACCATCTTGAAGAATTTTTTTAAAATCTAATGAATCGAGTGTGGTAAACAAACCTTCAAAGCCCAGCTATTGCCATTAAAAATCATACTATCAAAATACGTGACCTTCTTCACCACATTTAATGGCTGATATCAGATCAAGACAATTGAAGGGTCACTCCAGAATCAGGTCAAAATGTAACTCCAGTGTTTTGGGGTAATTGACAATTAGAAAATACATTTTGCTTTGTGTTTGTTCTTTAAATTGAGAACGTGAAGCAATAAAATTTAAGTAGAAATACTTTATGTTTATCATCTATGTGTGTGTGTGTGTATCAAGTGTATTGTTTAACCTTTTCGTTACTGTATCTATTTTGAGATGCTCTGTTTCTTTCAATTACTTTAACCCTTTCGTTACCAACCCGGCTGAAACCGGCTCTGGCTCTTTAGTACAAATGTCTTGTTTACATAAGTTTTGAATTAAAATCTTCCACCAAACCGTAGTCACAATTTATGTTCCTAACACTAGCTTTGTGATAACTAAGTTATTTTACTAAATTCTTCATTATATTTAATATTAATTGAAAGAAACACAGACCATCTCAAAATAAATAACAGTAATGAAAGGGTTAAATATAACAAAGAATTTTGTAAAATAACTTCGTTATCATTGAGCTAGTGTTAGGAACATAAATTGTTTCTAAGGTTTGGTGGAAGATTTTAATTCAGAACTTATGAAAACAAGACTTTTATACTCAGAGCCAGAGCTAGTTTCAGCCGGGTTCGTAATGAAAGGGTTAAGCAAAATTACACATATTGGCTTGATCTAATCATCAATACCTAGTTTCCGAGCAACTACCAGGCCATAGAGCATGGTACTCAGCCAAAGTAAAGTGGCTTGCTCTTAGCTATGAATATCTCTCCAACCAGGTACAAACCAGAACTGTACCTCATCTAATTTCACTGTCTTCCAAGCTAGTTACGCTGTAACTCTTTTTGTTGCTTTCATGGCCTGGTCATCAATTCGAGGTCTCTGTCATCATTCCTTTCAACAACATATCCTTTAAACTTGAAGCAGATTATAACAATGCTGCTGTATTAGTCATCGGGGATGATACCTAGTATTATCTAAATGATTGTATGTGTGACTAGTACATGTCCTACTTCACTGGATACTTTCAGCATCCACACAACTATCCATCATAGCCCAGATGTTCACTTCAATAGCTGGTTTTGTTTTTCTTACAGTAGTCTCTCTCTCCCCCATGCATTCTTCATATTCAGCAACCTCTTCTAGCAGCATTTCCATGCTTTTTTATTCTCAACTAGCACTATGACCCGGCAACGCCAGGTCATACTGCTAGTGCATGCATATACAGCTGCGTACGTGTGCACATACACGTGAGTACTATCCAAATCTCCAACCAATCACATACAGCTAGCTGGCATTCAATTGGCGTATCAAGTTTCGGGCATTTTGATTGGGTTTTGGATAGAAAATTCACAAAAAGTTCACTTCTATTGATTTTTTAATGGCTTTGCGGGGTGACTGGGGAAATGTAAAGATGTGCATGACCACCCTTGGACGGTTTTGAATGACCATAGAAAGTGCGAGCCCTCTAACTGAAAAATTGTGGATTTGTATAAAGGACACGCACGCAGACATTTTGCCGTTTATATATAGAGAGATGTCAGTGAGGGCCAGTGCACAGCTATCATTATGTACACACTTTCCTTCAATGGCATTCTGATTCATACCAATACACTGTTTTGCAAACCTCATCTCATGCTTCTAATCCTCTCACCACAGAACAGGGCAAACTTCTTCCTTTCCACTTCTGAAGTATATCTGATATGTAGTTTCTCTCTTTTAGTTCTCTGATATTACTCATTATCCCCAACTTCTTCCAAATATTCCATATATATACGCAGGGGTGCTGTAAAGTTCCTAGTTTTAAGGGTATCGCATACCTTGGCCCCCGTGCCGGTGGCACAAAAAGATTCTAGCGAGGTCATTGCCAGTACTGCCTGACTGGCCCTTGTGCCAGTGGCACGTAAAAAGCACCCACTACACCCAAATGGAAGTGCACAAATGTCACCTCAGACATGCTAGAAACAACAGGTAAAGGACAGGATTTCTGGGAAAACTTCTTTTTAAATTTATATCTAAGATCAGGTTTTTAAATACGCTCATCACAAACACAAATTACAGAGTAGGAAAAGGTAATTTCAATTGGATTTGAACTGTAATTTTGCAGGTACACATAGCAAAAAATAACATAATTCATACCTAGAGAGTGTGTGCGTGTGTGTATGAATTGAGCAAAAGACCAACAAAATTCCTTGTAACATCAAAGATGAACTGAAGGCAAGGATTATGGCAGCATTCACCAACTTAAACAAGGAGACTATCCAGAAGAGTTGCAGGAGATTCTGAAGTCATTTGGAGGCCGTGGTTGAAGCTAACGGTGATTTTATTGAATAAATTTATTCTTTAATATTTCAAGATATTTTTGTGTAATTTTGGCAAACACATCTGTTAAAATGAGATGTCAGTGTTATTTTTATTTTTGCATAATTTAGACAATATATTCACCGCACTCTGTACATATACACATATGCATCACTCAGTTACTGCAACTTCCAGACAATAGAGCACAAATGTTTTGGATTGGCTTAAAAAGACCAAGCAGTGCAACCAACCCTACATATACATATAACCATAGAATATAACCATGACGCAGACATGAGTTCCTTCCTGAACAGGGCTTGGCTTCAATCCCAGACACATACCTGCCTGAAAATGCTTTCAACAAACAGATTGTAGTCTATTTGTTCAAAACCAGACTTGCTCTACGTGAGATCTCATGACAGCATTTAATAACTGAAAAGATGGCCTACATCTGTAAATAAGTGGCAGTTACCACACATACATATATACACATATATATATACATACAAATATATACACAGGTGTAAGTGTGTGTATATATCATCATCGTTTAACGTCCATTATCCACGCTAGTATGGGTTGGACGGTTCGACCGGGGTCTGGGAAGCCAGGAGGCTGCACCAGGCTCCAGTCTGATCTGGCAAGACTCACACACACACACACATAAGAATGTATATAATTTTTAAAATTTTCAGTTGGCAAAAGTTAGAAAATAACACTCAGATTATTGCATCACTATCATTTCTGCAAATTAAAAATGTGTGTGTGTATGTGAGTGTACACACGTATGTATACACTCATATTTGGTACAGGACCGTACTTGACACTTAACATCCAAATAACAGCAACTAATATCTTAGTGGGAAGGGCAGATTTTAAATTGAGAACAAAAAGAGACGTAGCCAAAAAACTGCATGGAATTTTCCAAACAATTTACTTCTCTCTCTGGATTACCACACTAAAAGGAGATGGATGATTCGCCTAGATCAATAGTAAACGCTTGACTGGTTCGCTTTTTCATTAACGTATTAAAGAGGAAAGACAAATACGACCTCAGCGGAATTTGTATTCAGAATGTTCAAATAATAATCATCATCATCATCATTCAGCGTCCGCTTTCCATGCTAGCATGGGTTGGACGGTTCAACTGGGGTCTGGGAAGCCAGAAGGCTGCACCAGGCCCAGTCTGATCTGGCAGTGTTTCTACGGCTGGATGCCCTTCCTAACGCCAACCACTCCGTGAGTGTAGTGGTTGCTTTTTACGTGCCACCGGCACAGGTGCCAGACGGGGCTGGCAAACAGCCACGGACGGATGGTGCATTTTACGTGCCACCAGCACGGGGGCCAGGCATGGCTACAAATTTTGACACAAGGCCCCAGTCCTCAACTGGTACTTATTTTATCGACGAGCCTTAAAGGAAGAAAGGCAAAGTCAACCTCAGAATATAAAGACAGGTGAAATACTGTTAAGCATTTTACCCGGCATGCTAATGATTGTGCCAGCTCGCCGCCTTTAAATGACAAATACCTGAAATTTGGGAGTGGAGGTTAGTTGATTCTGCTAACAATCAGGCCAGCTCGGTGCAATAGTACCAATAATCGGATCTTTTCGGTTTGAATGACAGTTTTTTCTAGCAGTGTCATATGAAATTGTCACCCATAATTATGACCCTAGTATCGATCTATTGTATTTCAATCTGTTTTAGGGTTAAGGGTATCTTTTTTTTCTTCACAAATGTAAATAAACCCAATCTGTTTCTAAAACGAGGGACATATTCATACGGCACAGAATGTTTTTTACCTCAATGGACGTCAGCGATTGGTTGAAATTGCAGAAATTGAAGAAAAAAAACAACAAATATCTTACAAACTATAGAATTTTCTCAATGAAGCCAAGAGAAAAAGATGTTTTATAAACACATTCTATCAGTATACGAAGTTTAACATTTTTTAGTTACCAAGAAATTATGTTAAAAACTGCTGATCAAACCGAAAAGATCCCAATAATCTTTTTTACTATAAGCACAAGGCCTGAGATTTGGTGGGAGAGTGGCTGTCGACCCCAGTACGTGACTGGTACATATTATTTCATCGACTCCGAAAGGACGAAAGGCAATAATAATAATAATAATAATAATAATCCTTTCTGCTACAGGAACAAGGGCCTGAAATCTAAGGTAGGGAGTAAGTCAATAAGTTGATGACATCAAACCCAGTGCTCAACCAATCAATGACGTCTATTGAGGTAAAAAAAAAAAAACATTCTGTGCCGTATGAATGTGTCCCTCGTTTAAGAAACAGATTGGCCTATATCATCGACCCCGAGCAAATGAGGCAAAGTTGACCTCAGAACGTAAAACTGGAAGAAATTTCACTGTTTGTTTTGTCTAACGTGCTAACGATTCTGCCATTTCGCTGCCTTAATATATGGCAAAAGGACACTTTTCTAAAGAGGAAGGATGAAAGACCAGCCAATATACCTGATATTTACTTTATCCCCACCACTACCAACACTCTCCCTCTAAATTCGAAATCAAAGTGTAAAAGGACAGAAACTCAAATACCACAAGCCTTTTCAGTGACGCTCTACTGAGTCTGCCATCAATAGAGCTGCGAACTATTTCTTATTTCATCTAGGCAAAACAAAACTAATTTGAGCAGAATTATTCAATATTTGGATATTTTGAAGCTGTTTGTGTGGATAAATAATCAGTACAAGGAATTATTTTCTGCATTCTTTAACGGAAAATTTGACTAACCGCCAAGCCTATAAATATTGCGTAATCTACATATATATACACTTGCCAAAGAATGTATATGTCTCTGTGTGTGTGTGTGTGCGTACGAGTGCTGATAATTTATATTTAACATTTTTGTCGTTATTAATCGTTTATATTAATCATATACTGTAAGTTTTAATTATTCATCTTGGAATTTAACGTTTTATCAATTTTCGTGATAAAACACATAATAAATGGGCAATCTTTCGTCTCTAGTAGACCTTTCCGTCGATTTCCGTAAAAA
>NC_043010.1:13983016-14005516 GCF_006345805.1 Octopus sinensis
CTTTTTCCTTTTTTTTCTGGTAGATGTCCGACAATGGAAGAAATATACACAAATATATATATTTATATATGAATAAATACTAGAATCAGTACGAAGATAGTTGTATTTGGATTTTTCAGACAAAAAAAAACAAAATTCAGGAGGAAATAAAGGGGGGAAAACGGGTTAAAAACTTGACATATGAGATGTATACATATATAGCAATGGCGACGTCTCTTTGCTCGGTCTGTAATGGCGGCAGTTGGAATTGATAGGGAGTGGTAGTGGTAGTAGTCACGCAGGTCATGGTAGCAGCAGCAATCGAAAGCGGCGGCGGCGGCTGGGTCTCTTCCACTCAACTGGATTGTGGTGGCGGCGGCGGCGGGGGGTGCTGGGGCTGCGGCTCGGCCGTGTTGCTGCACTTGGCTTCCCGTATGTGCGGGGGGGGGATCGGCGGCGGCTGGGTTGTTTGGGTTTGCGGCGGCTGGGCGCACAGGCCCGAAGTTCAAGTTTTACGAGAAGGCGGCGGCGAAGACGGCTGTGAGGGCGGCGGCGGCGGAGGAGAGGAAGTTTTTGTTTTGGTTGCGGTGGAACGTTCATTACGGCGACGACGACGACGAAGACGGTGACGACGACGGCGGCGACGACGAAGACGGTGACGACGACGGCGGCGACGACGACGACGACGACGGCGACAACAGCGGCTTCGATTGAAAGAGGGCGATGGTGGTGGAGGAAGGGAGGTGATTTATTTATTTTTTAATTATTTGAACTCAGGTAGCGGCGGCTGGGCTGGGCTGAGACTTCCCGTTTTTTTTTGTTTTTTTTTAATTCTGATTCGTATTTGCTGCTAAGGATGAAGTAGTAAGCTTTGGCACGGGATGACAGATCAAACTAGATTCGTCTGGTCTAAACTAAAACTAGAATTATAGTAAAATAAAGAAGGTGGGGTCGGAGGAGTCGTTACGACGACGGGTTAAGATTATTGTTAATTGATATTAATTAGTAGAAAGGAAGGTGATAAAAAAAAGGTGTTGCAATTCGATTAAACTTTATTAATCACATCTCTCTTTTCCTCTCCCATCTCTTTGCTGTTTTCCTTCACATTTTCCTTATTCTTTTCGCTTTCCTCTCTTCCTTGTTGTCTTCCTAATTTCTCTCTCGCTCGCCCTCTATCTCTTTCCCTCTCCCCCCCCCTCTCTCTCTCTCTCTCTCTCTCTCTCTACTGTCTTTTTCCCTGAAAACAGATTTTAGCTGGAAACATCCAGTTTCGAACACTGCGACCTCTTTTCCGTTCTTTGATGGGTGCGGAGGACACACACACACACACACCAACAAAATCCTTGTTTGCGTGTATTCTATTTTTATTTTTTCGGCGGATCTTAAACACCATCAAAAAATTTATTTAAAACTAGCAGTGTCGCCCGGCGTTGCTCGGGTTTGTAAGGGAAATAACTATATAAGCATTTTTAGAGAGTTACTTCCCTTATAGATGCCAATTCGGGCTTTCTTAGCCATTTCTGTTTTGGTGTCTTCAAGCCATGAAGTCGTTGTTCTAAAAGAACGCTGGTCTCCTTGACAACGCATTACGACGTTGATTTCCTTACACTCCCTTCCCCACAGCTTCACGAGGGAGGGAAGAAGGGGGAGAAGCAAACACAGGTGCAGGTGTTTGAGCGTGGACGCCAACTCCGCCGCCATCGACACACGAAAAATTATGCATTAAAATGGAATAAAAAATTATGTTAAATTATTTTTTAAATCGTAGACTCATCGTAGACTCATCGTAGACGCGCGCTAATACTCAGACGGGCTCGATATGAATCACGACTATAAGATACCCGAATTTGGTTAAACTGCACCGCAAAATGTGGGAGTAGTTAGGAATCTAAATCGAAGGGGACAGACACTCACACAACTACAGTTTTATATATATAGATATTGTATAATTACTGGAGTTTGAGTTGTGGTTATGATATAAAATACGGGACTTAATATCCGTTAGGGTCAGAGTTTAATGGGTATGTTACACGAAAATTTTACCGTTTAGTCTTGGGATTAATGCATAACATCTTTTATTTTTGACGCAATAAAAACGTCATTATACAGTAAGATTGATGCCAAAAGGCAATTAAATTTAGTTATGTATTCGTCGTGACAATAATTGACAGGCGCAGGAGTGGCTGTGTGGTAAGTAGCTTGCTAACCAGCCACATGGTTCCGGGTTCAGTCACACTGCGTGGCATCTTGGGCAAGTGTCTTCTGCTATAGCCCCGGGCCGACCAATGCCTTGTGAGTGAATTTGGTAGACGGAAACTGAAAGAAGCCTGTCGTATATATGTATATGTTTGTGTGTCTGTGTTTGTCCCCCTAGCATTGCTTGACAACCGATGCTGGTGTGTTTACGTCCCCGTCACTTAGCGGTTCGGCAAAAGAGACCGATAGAATAAGTACTGGGCTTACAAAGAATAAGTCCCGGGGTCGATTTGCTCGACTAAAGGTGGTGCTCCAGCATGGCCGCAGTCAAATGACTGAAACAAGTAAAAGAGTAAAGAGAGTAGGTGACAGGAACGTGATGAGAGTTTGATGCACATAAGTAAATGTGGAAATAATAAAACTAGATATAAAAGTTATTGATTTCTGATAGTGACTTAAGGGCATGAATCTGATGGAAGAAATATAGTCGATTAGGATCTTTTCGGTTTGAACGGCAGTTTTTTAAAATAATTTCCACGTAACCAAACACTTTTAAACTTCGTATACTGGTAGAATGTGTTTATAAAACATCATTTTCTCTTGGCTTTATTGAGAAAATTCTATAGTTTTGTAAGATATTTGTTGTTTTTTTCTTCAACTTCTGCAATTTCAACCAATCAATGATGTCCATTGAGGTAAAAAAAACATTCTGTGCCGCATGAATATGTCCCTCGTTTAAGAAACAGATTGGGTTTATTTACATTTGTGAAGAAAAAAAAGATACCCTTCCCTCCACCCCTAACTAACCCTAACCCTAAAACAGATTGAAATGCAATAGATCGATACTAGGGTCATAATTATGGGTGACAATTTCATATGACACCGCTAGAAAAAAACTGCCGTTCAAACCGAAAAGATCCCCGAAGAGCATTCTATATACAATATCCAAATGCTCTAATGTCTTTTAAAGGTAAATGTAACGAGCTGAAAAAACTTCTATCAACTGAGCTCATTCAAATGATAAATAGACAAAAAAAACTCGTTAAAACTGTATAAAATATTAAAACAGCAGTAAGAGGGATAACTCAAGAAAGATCAGCCGATGGAAATTCTTAGTATGAACAGATTGGAGTTGATCTCGTCTTTAAAGTAACCGATGGGATTCGGTTTTATTTGACCTCGGCAAAGTATAGTTTACACAATTGTCAAACTTAAGAGCGGCATTTGATGGGATGGACGTCTCCTACACGTGTACGAAACTTCAAATCATATGGAACCGATTCAAACTGTTATTATGCGGAGTAGATGAAACAGAGGCGACTAAAGAAGGGGAATTGTCCTTGTGTTCTATGTCCTGTACTCTATTTTTTCGTTGTTTAAGAAAAATGTCCATTTCCTTGGTTTTGTGTTTATGTTTGCGTTTCTCATTGTGTTCGACGTTTTTTTTTTGGAGGGGGGTGTCCTGTACCCATATATGCATGTATATATACATGTAGATGTAGGTACGTACATATATGTATGTATATATGCATATGTTTTATTTATCAATATATATATATATATATCTTTACTAGCAGTATCGCCCGGCGTTGCTCGGGTTTGTAAGGGAAATAACTATATAAGCATTTTTAGAGAGTTACTTCCTTTATAGATGCCAATTCGGGCTTTCTTATCCATTTCTGTTTTGGTGTCTTCAAGCCATGAAGTCGTTGTTCTAAAAGAACGCTGGTCTCCTTGACAACGCTTTACGACGTTGATTTCCTTACACTCCCTTCCCCACAGCTTCACGAGGGAGGGAAGAAGGGGGAGAAGCAAACACAGGTGCAGGTGTTTGAGTGTGGACGCCAACTCCGCCGCCATCGACACACGAAAAATTATGCATTAAAATGGAATAAAAAATTATGTTAAATTATTTTTAAAATCGTAGACTCATCGTAGACGCGCGCTAATAGCCAGACGGGCTCGATATTAATCACGACTATAAGATACCCGAATTTGGTTAAACTGCACCGCAAAATGTGGGAGTAGTTAGGAATCTAAATCGTAGGAGACAGACACTCACACAACTACAGTTTTATATATATAGATATAAAAGTAAGGTTGTGTGCTGTCTGTCTCCTACGATTTAGATTCCTAACTACTCCCACATTTTGCGGTGCAGTTTAACCAAAACCGGGTATCTTATAGTCGTGATTCATATCGAGCCCTTCTGGGTATTAGCGCGCGTCTACGATGAGTCTACGATTTAAAAAAAAAAATGACCATCATTTTTTTCCATTTTAATGCATTTTTCGCTATTATATAAGGGAAGTAACTCTCTAAAAATATCTACGATGAGTCAACGATTTAAAAAAAATTTACCATAATTTTTTTTCCATTTTTAATGCATTTTTTTGCTAATTTTTGGCTATAAATCTCTAAAAATGCTTATATAGTTATTTCCCTTACAAACCCGAGCAACGCCGGGCGCTACTGCTAGTATATATATATAAAGAGAGAGAGTATGAGATGGTGATTTAGGCACAAGGCCAGCAGTTTAGAGTGTAGGGCAAGTCGATCCTATCGACAATGGATGGATGAAAGGCAAAGCTGGCTCGGCGGAATTTGAAAACAGAATATAAGGCGAAGGAAAAAACGATTCTGCCAGATTGCCACCTTTTCCTTATTAATGATACCATCTCGTTAACATTCGTACATACGCAAGCAATCATTCATTCATTCATACACAAGCACGTTCTTTACATTTACGTCTTTTCGGTATTTAACCTCTTATGACGAATAGCTGAGAGAAAGTAACTTGAAAGCGTTCTACATATTAAATGGAAATAATATTAATAACTCATGTAAGTAAGACATGTTGATTGAAAAACTTCGATCGACAGCGACTATCCAAACCATTAATAGACAAAATCTCAATTGAGGGAAGCTGAAAAAATCTGACAAGAAGCAAGGGAAGTAACTCCAAAACATTGATAGAAATTTTAATACTAATATAGACGAAGCTCAAGTTAACTCACTATTTGAGTTTTCGTGCAGTACTTGGATTACGTCAATGATAGTTGTCGAAAGTGTAATTCTTCATCACTTGCCACAACCCGTCGTAGCTAAAATAAGCTCAAAGATTTATTTTGAAATCGATGAAGTTGTGACAGAGGTGAGATTGGTGACAAATAGTGCAGTTTTGCAGAGAAACAAACAACATCAAGTGGAGGTGCAATGGCCCAATGGTTAGGGCAGCGGATTCGCGGTTGGAGGATCGCGGTTTCGATACCCAGACCGGGCGTTGTGTGTGTACATTGAGCGAAAACACCTAAAGCTCCACGAGGCTCCGGCAGGGGGTGGTGGCAACCCCTGTTGTACTCTTTCCCTCCAACTTTCTCTCACTCTTTCTTCCTGTTTCTGTCCCCGACTTCCTACGCAACCGCTGAGCCTGGATGCGCATTCATCCATCTGTCAATGCTCTCGGCGTCGGGGGTTGACCTGCTTTCTCTTCTGCGGGTCTTACGAATAGCAAAGGACCACGTTTCGGACTTCTCCCATCTTGTGAGCTCTAGGACGAAGACCGTTCGCTCAACAGCAACAGCAACAACATCAAACAATTCTTCAAGACAACAGTGGGTGTTCAACAAGAATGCCTCCTTTCTCCAGTACTTTTCGACATCTTCCTGAGAACATCACGCAGGAGACACTTCAGGAGCTCCACCCCTCTGTTTCCATTTGAGGACAGCCCATTTCCAAGCAAGGAAATGGGAATGGGAAAAGTATCAAGAGCTTGTGGGATGGAGATCAGCACAGAAAAGAGTAAGATCCTGGTTAATAGTCAGGATTAAAACACAGCAACCAACATTATGCTGAAAGGAGAAAGTCGTGACAAGGTGGACATTTTCAAGTACTTAAGATCTACTTTGACCAAAGACAGCAGATCTCAAAAAGAAAAGACAAACAAGACTTGGTTTAGCCTCTGCTGCCATGATGAAGCTGAACACCAGGTGGAAAAAATAATTCAATCAGTTTTCTAACAAGACTTAGAGTACATAATTATTATTATTCAGGCCACTACCGGAATCAAACTCAGAATCTTGGGGTTAGTAGCCTGCACTCTTAACCACTATGCCATATGTCCATAGAGCGCGGCTACTAACCCCATTATTATTATTATTCAGGTCACTGCCGGAATTGAACTCGGAATATTGGGGTTAGTAGCCCGCGCTCTTAACCACTACGCCATATGTCCATAGAGCGCGGCTACTAACCCCAAGATTCCAAGTTCGATTCCAGGCAGTGACCTGAATAATAATAATAATGATAATAGCATTGAAAAATGCCTTAGGAATGAGAACCCAGGTTCAAAATATCCCCAAGACACCTGATGAAGGCTGGAGGTTATATTAGCCGGAATGTTGTGTTATCAAGAAACAAGATGAGGACAAATATCCATCAAATTGAAATGATATAAATAATGTACATGATTCCTCATCTCTTAAATATAGAACTGTGAAATTTCAATGTATTGAATGCAACTAGTCATATTGGGTGTGGTCAAGCAGTATAGCTTAAATGTACTTCTGTTAGGAATTCTATGATATCTGTGTTGTAGGGGAAAGGCTTACTCAAGGATCTGGAAAAATATCTTAACACTAGATGAGAATGGCAGGCCATATTTTATCACCTTATTTCTTTATTGCCCACAAGGGGCTAAACACAGAGAGGACAAACAAGGACAGACAAGGGGATTAAGTTGATTACATCGACCCCAGTGCATAACTGGTACTTAATTTATCGACCCCGAAAGGAGGAAAGGCAAAGTCAACCTCGGCAGGATTTGAACTCAGAACATAGCGGCAGACAAAATACTGATAAGCATTTTGCCCGGCGCGCTAACGTTTCTGCCAGCTCGCCGCCTTATTGTATCACCTGTCTCCTTCTCCACCTCCTTCCACAATAGCAGTTGGTGTTTTCCCTTGTGGTTAAGGGTCCTCAGTTTCTTATGCTTCAGTTCAGGGTTTTGGGTCAATCTCCATATGAACCTAGAATTGTACTGGTTCCCTCAGACTCCCCACCATTTTTGCACCCAAGGTAAACACATGTCCTAAGAGGTTGTACGTTCCCTACTCTCTGGAGGACTTGGGTTTTTCCTAGAATGAGGTCATATCCCCTTTTGGTTGAGAAGATCTGCTATGTTTACCAAGGTCGGCCAACTAATATTGGAGAGGCATGTGTTAGGGAAGTTTCCACTATGTTTTCTAGTGTGGTTCTCTGTACTTCTGAAATCTTTCAGGGCCATCTTAAGTTTAGACCCTGGGAGGAACTTAATTCTGTCATTAAAGCTTCGTTAAAATATTTCACGTTATTATTGAAGATGTCTTTCATTTGAGGAAAATTTTGGATACCTTAATTAAAACATTCTAAGCCTTCAATAACATACCTAGGATGACTAGACAATCTATGAATCTAATGGAGGGTCTCTCTGAGTATATGACATCATCCTCATCATCATCATCACCACCACCAACACCACCACATCATCATCATCATCATCATCACCACCACCACATCATCATCATCATCATCATCACCACCACCACATCGTCATCATCATCATCACCACCACCACCACCACCACTACCACCACCACCACCACTACCACCACCACCACCACCATCATCATCATCACCATCATCATTATTTAATGTCCATTTTCCATACTGGCATAAGTTGGATGATTTGACAGGAACAGAAAAGTCAGAAGACTACACCAAGCTCTGTTGCTTGCTTTGGCTCGGTTTCTACAACTGGATGCCCTTCCTTCTGCCAACGACCTTACAGAGTGTACTGGGTGCTTTTTATGTGGCACAATCAGCAGTGAGATCACCAAATAACTTGTAAGACAAGACTCCTCAGCTGAAGTGGGGGGTAGTATTGCATTAGAAGAGAGACACAGCTTCTCCAGGTGGAGAAGAGAAAGATGGTGAAGATGTGACAGAGAGCGGGAGGGGCTGAACATCCAAGTTACAGGGTGGTGTATATAGTGAAGTGGACTGGACATTGGAGGGGGTGGGTAGGTGGGTGGGTGAGTTCACAAGATTTCAAAAGGTGAGTGGAAGGGATTTAACAGGGGTATACTGTGTGCAGATGGGTAGGCAGATACATGAGGGAGAATGAAGAGGAGGTGGGGAAACAGCAGTTGTGAGCATGGGTGTGTTGTGGGAGAGGGAGGGGGTTGTGGGCATGGATTTTGCTTTGCTGGGCAGGTCTCCTCGAACACAGCATATCACCTGTTGTCTCAGTCCTTAGTCACCTCTGTGAAGCTCAACACCTGAGGATCATTTCCCACAACTCCATTCCATATCTTTCTGGGTCTTCCTCTTCCACAGGTTCCCTCTATATCTAGAGATTGGCACTTCTTTATTCGGCTGTCCTCATTCATATGCATTACATGACCACACCATTGCAGTCTTCTCTCTTGCACACAACAGCTGACCCTTATACCAAGTTTTTCTCTCAAACTATTTACACTTTCTGTTGTGTCTGGGGAGAGTAATTTTCTTTTTGTGCCTTAATTTCCACTTTTTTTCTTATTTTTATTCTCCTAAAATTTTCGTTACGTCTTGCAACCTTTTCAATAGTTAGAGTCAAGACTATCGAAAAGGTTGCAAGACGCAACGAAAATTTTAGGAGAATAAAAATAAGAAAAAAAAAGTGGAAATTTTACTGGTGAGTGTGTTATATTATAAGGCACAAAAAGAAAATAACTCTCCCCAGACACAACAAAATATGCTTCAACACACGAACTCATATAAAGAATCTTGCAAACCAAATCCAAAAACGAAATATTTAAACTTTGTCATACATGTGCATTAACATTGCACATCATTCAGACCATGCTGGCTTCATTATTTCCTTCAATCTCTCACATGTCCTCCGCAGTTACAGCCCATGTTTCATTGCCATGTAGCATAGCTGTCTATACTTAGGCATCATGCAGTCTGATTTTCACTCTGAGAGAGAGGCTCTTTGTGACCAACAAAGGTAATAGCTCTCTGGACTTTGCCCAGGCAGTTCTTATTCTAGCGACTATGCTTCCAAAGCAACCTCCACTGCTGTTAATTTGGTTACCTGGGTCAAGAAAGCTATCTACTACCTCCAGAGATATCCTGGATCTTTTCGGTTTGAACGGCAGTTTTTAACATAATTTCTAGGTAACTAAAAAATTTTAAACTTCGTACACTGGTAGAATGTGTTTATAAAACATCTTTTTCTCTTGGCTTTATTGCGGAAATTCTATAGTTTGTAAGATATTTTCTTCAATTTTGGCAATTTCAACCAATCACTGACGTCTATTGAGTTAAAAAGCATTCTGTGCTGTATGAATATGTCCCTCGTTTAAGAAACAGATTGGGTTTATTTACATTTGTGAAGAAAAAAAGATGCCCTTCCCCAACCCCTAACCCTAACCCTAAAAGAGATTGAAATGCAATAGATCGATACTAGGGTCATAATTATGGGTGATAATTTCATATGACACTGCTAGAAAAAACTGCCGTTCAAACCGAAAAGATCCGATATCCCTGTGCATTTGGGGAAATCTATTTCCTGCTCATTCTTAGGGTTCATTGTACTTGCACAGCTAACACACAGAAAAACTATTTTTTTCTGTTAAGCTTCCTGTGGTTCCACTGTAGCTCGTATGTTCTGAATACAAGTCTAATGTTACATCAAGTGGAGGCGCAATGGCCCAGTGGTTAGGGCAGCGGACTCGCGGTCATAGGATCGCGGTTTCGATTCCCAGACCGGGCGTTGTGAGTGTTTATTGAGCGAAAATACCTAAAAGCTCCACGAGCCTCCGGCAGGGGATGGTGGTGATCCCTGCTGTACTCTTTCACCACAACTTTCTCTCACTCTTACTTCCTGTTTCTGTTGTACCTGAATTTCAAAGAGCCGGCCTTGTCACTCTCTGTGTCACGCTGAATATCCCCGAGAACTACGTTAAGGGTACACATGTCTGTGGAGTGCTCAGCCACTTACACGTTAATTTCACGAGCAGGCTGTTCTGTTGATTCGGATCAACCGGAACCCTCATCGTCGTAACCGACGGAGTGCTTCCCCCAATGTTACATCTAAAAAAAATTAACTTTTTGCTTCACTTTCCAGAAGCAAAAACTTGTGAAGAGAACACGGAGATATTTTTTAAGCCTTTCCAGTCCAAAAGTGGTCTAGAGAGTGACAACCTATATAGAGTCCATCCCAACTTAATGGGTCAGGAAGCTCTCCTTCAGTTTGGAGAGTATATACAAACTTACACCGTACATAATCTCATCAGAATTCAAGGATGCCTTAGCCAGATCAAGCTCATCAGTTCTAGACAACCAATACCAGTGTTTCCCTTGGAAAGAAATCAGAGCTGTCCAAGCTAAAATTATGATATTAATCTCATCTTCAGTTACATCCAAAACCTTTCTAGCCATAATAATAGCATTCATATACATGCCTCTGTCTGTGTATGCCAGGACAGGGGCTTCATTAATCAGACCTGTGTCTATGCTGGGGTATTGCCTTCAAAGGTTTTAGCTGTTAAGCTACATATTTATCGATCTCTATTTGTCTGACAACATTAACCCTTTCATTACTGTATTTATTTTGAGATGCTCTGCATTTCTTTCAATTACTTTAAATATAACAAACAATTTAGTAAAATAACTTGGTTATCATTAAGCTAGTGTTAGGAACATAAATTGTGACTAAGGTTTGGTGGAATATTTTAATTCAAAACTTTTCAAAACAAGACATTTGTACTACAGAGCCAGAGCTGGTTTTAGCCAGGTTGGTAACAAAAGGGTTAAGAATTGTTTCTCTATTATATATTTTAACCCTTTTGTTACTGTATTTATTTTGAGATGCTCTGCATTTCTTTATGATTACTTTAAATATAACAAAGAATTTAGTAAAATAACTTGGTTATCATTAAGCTAGTGTTAGGAACATAAATTGTGACTAAGGTTTGGTGAAGATTTTAATTCAAAACTTATCAAAACAAGAGATTTGTACTCAGAGCCAGAGCCGGTTTCAGCCAGGTTGGTATCAAAAGTGTTAAAGGACATCATAAATACAGACACGAATACACACACATGTGTATGACTCTGCATCTGTGTGTATGTGTGTGTGTGTGGGCCAGTATTTGTATTTATGGTGTGTCCCTTTATACCTTAGCTATCTGACAAATAAAGATCAAGAAAATAAATACAAACTAAAATAGGTTCTGGGGGTCAGTATGGTAAACTAAAAGTTTTCAAGCCAGTGCCCCAGTATGGCCCCTATTCAGTGACTGAAATCAAAAAACAGAAAAGCTGATCGCCTCTTTTGCAAAGCAGTCACATCTTGTAGTGCAAATACAGCTCACTTTATCTGGACTGTCAAGTACTTGTCACACACCACACACACACACACACACACGCATCCTAAAGTACATTGATGAAAACTGACTTTAGAACACTTGATTTAAGTGGTCACTACACAATCTTGTTTAATGATGGGCCAACTCATGCACCGTCACCACACTGTCTCCTTTTCTCTCTCTTTCAATCTCTCCTTCTTTGTATATATATATATATATATATATATATATATATATATATATATATATATATATATATATATATATATTTCTCGTTTTGTATTTTCTTGTACGTGTATTTTTATCTTGTATTTTATTTTGCAGTTTCATTTGTATCGTTTTTACGTCCTGTTTTTGTTACATTTTATCATGTCTGTTTTTGCCCCTCTGCGAGGCAATTTTATTTTAATTCTCTCGCATTGAAGGACTAGTTGACGAGTCGTGTCCTGTCTTGCCTTCAAAACACGCTTGAGTTAGCTAGTGACAGCTGATGACTGGGGATTTTTTCCTTGTGTGGTGTGTCCTGTACCTTGTTTTTCTGTTGTAAAAAATAATGTTTTTCCCGTTTTCGTTTCATCTCTGTTTTTTTGTTGTAAAAAAATGACTTGTCTGTTTTCGTTTTTCGTTGAGTTCTACGTCTAGTTGCGGTGTCCTGTACTCATGTATATATATTTATATATGCATGTATATATACATGTAGATGTAGGTACGTACATATATGTTTGTATGTATGCATATATTTTATTTATTACATTATATATATATATATATATATATATATTATATATATATATATATATATATATATATAAAAGGGCCACCGGAAATAAAATTCTTGTAATGTTAATACTTAGTGTAAATATACTTTATAAAAACAATGAATCCCACGAAATGTATTTTTTTGGGACTTGCTGTTATAAACATATTGTGTGTGTGTGTGTGCAGGCACATGTGTATGTATGTGTGTGTGTATGTGCATATGTGAGTCTATACATGTTTATTTAAGGTTGTTATTTTTCAAGCAATTTTAAGAATAACAACAGAACATCCACTTCTGAGAAGACGCAATACTAAAAGTTGAATTAAAATTCACCTTGGTTGGAAGTTTGAGTTTTGAACAACGGCAGATTCAAAGTTGTTGAATAAGACATCAAACAAATCTTAAAGCTCCAACCAAACTGAATTGTATAATACACACACACACACACACACATACAGATATATATCATCATCATCATCATTGTTTAACATCCGCTTTCCATGCTAGCATAGGTTCGACGATTTCAACTGAGGGCTGGCAAACCAGATAGCTGCACCAGGCTCCAATCTTGATTTGGCAGAGTTTCTACAGCTGGATGCCCTTCCTAATGCCAACCACTCTGAGAGTGTAGAGGGTACTTTTTACGTGCCACCGGCACAGGACCCAGTCAGGTGGTACTGGCAATGACCTCACTCGAATCTTTTTACATATGCCACCAGCACAGGTGCCAGTAAGGCGACGCTGGTAACGATCACGCTCGAATGGTGCCCTTTTACATGGCACTGGCACGGAAGCCAGTTGGCTGCTCTGGCAACGATCACGCTCGGATGGTGCTCTTGGCACCCTACTAGCACAGGCACAAATGCCAGTAAGGTGATGCTGGTAACGATCACGCTCGAATGGTGCCCTTTTACGTGCCACTGGCACAGAAGCCGGTTAGCCGCTCTGTCACTGATCATGCTCATATGGTGCTCTTTGCACCCTGCTAGCACAGACACCAGTCATCGAATTTGATTTTTTTATTCATTTAACAATTTGTACTTGAGCCAACATGACACAATGACAGTACTTTTGACCTATGTGTTCACCAACTACTCTAGCACTATCCAGAATACCTCAGCTGAGAAAACCCTTCTCTCAGACCTTAACAGAGTAGTTTCCAGCATTCTGAGACTAAGTCATCTACATTCACCCCTTGCATGCCTATTATTTGATAATGTGCATCTGTACAAAGCACACTTGGCAGCAATTAATTATGTCTATTATTTGTCAACTGATCTCTTACATACACTCATGCACGTCTGCACTCGCACACACACACTTCTTCAGACAACAGATTGACTTGGCAGATGTTTGCAGATATAGTTACCAATATAAACTCAAACCACACCCCGAATAAAAATAGAACCCATGAACAAAATTAGAAGTAGGATCCCAAGAGAGAAAAATACTTGTGCAAAGAAAATCTAAACATTAGATAAATAACTTAATCAACAGCAACAGCAGCAGCAGTGGCAGCAGTAGCAGCAGTGGCAGTGGCAGCAGCAGCTATTCAAGAATTTGGACCTGGAGACCTCCATTTCCAGCGACTTCAAGGGTCACCTCCCAGTGGTGTCGGGTGTCAACGAAAAGCCCTCGACTACAACAAGACGACCAAATTTTTTCTTTTTTTTTCCAAGGTCTGGGATCTCCTGCCCCTAAGCCCTAGACCATCACCTAATCACCCTTACCTGTCTTTTTGCTTAACAACAACAACAACAGCGGCAGCAGCAGCAGCTGTTCAAGAATTCGGACCAGGAGACCTCCATTTCCAGCGACTTCAAGGGCCACCTCCCAGTGGTGTCGGGTGTCAACGAAAAGCCCTCGACTACAACAAGACGACCAAATTTTTTCTTTTTTTTTCCAAGGTCTGGGATCTCCTGCCCCTAAGCCCTAGACCATCACCTAATCACCCTTACACGTCTTGTTGCTTAACAACAACAACAACAACAGCTGCAGCAGCAATTCCCACAACCAATAGCAACATCTGAATCAAGAAT
Organism: Octopus sinensis; assembly: GCF_006345805.1. NCBI lineage: Eukaryota > Metazoa > Mollusca > Cephalopoda > Octopoda > Octopodidae > Octopus > Octopus sinensis. Next base: position 13,997,382 of record NC_043010.1, read on the forward strand.
ACTTGAATGAAAAAATATTACCTTCAAACATGCAACATCCGCACACCACCTTGAAAACAAACACTTTCTACTATCCCCAGTCCAACTTACACAAGCATCATTATACATATTATTGTTGTTTGTTCCTTCTTGAGCCATGCCTGGCTCATAAAGACCAGTTTCCCAGTTTCATTGGTGTATAGATTCCCCACCTGGATGGGACGCTAGTCCATCGCAAGTGAGCTGCTAGATGTAGGAAGAAAGAGTGAGAGAAAGTTGTAAAAGAGTCAGCAGAAGTTCGCCATTACCTTCTGTCAGAGCCGCATGAAGCTTAGGTGTTTTGCCCATAAACACACTCATCACCCAGTCTGAGATTCAAACTCATGATCCCTCAACTGCGAGTCAGCTCCTCTAACCACTAGGCCACGTACCTCCTCGTTATACTTATTGCACCACACTTATGTCTTTTTATTAGTATTTATTATTAATTATTGTAGGCCTATTTGTATAGACATATAATAACACCAAGAGTATCTACCTACAGTCTAGGGCCCCAAAGGGCTCTTATTCTGCCTTGCAAAATTTCTCTTGGAGACCCTGCCCTTTTGTTACCATCTTTCTGTTGAAGTATACTGCTTTTGTTTTAATTAATTTTGAAAGTAATGAAGAAATTTGTAAAATAATTTTGTCATTATCAAACTGATGTTTAGAACATAAATTAGCATAAAACTTTAATGGAATATACAAATTGTAGGCCTATTTGTAACACCAAGAGTATCTACCTATAGTCCAGGGCCCCAAAGGGCTCTTATTCTGCCTTGCAAAATTTCTCTTGGAGACCCTGCCCTTTTGTTACCATCTTTCTGTTGAAGTATTCTGCTTTTGTTTTAATTAATTTTGAAAGTAGTGAAGAATTTGTAAAATAACTTGTCATTATCAAACTGATGTTTAGAACATAAATTAACATAAATTAGCATAAAACTTTAATGGAATATACAAATTGTAGGCCTATTTGTATAGACATATAATAACACCAAGAGTATCTACCTATAGTCCAAGGCCCCAAAGGGCTCTTATTCTGCCTTGCAAAATTTCTCTTGGAGACCCTGCCCTTTTATTACCATCTTTCTGTTGAAGTATACAGCTTTTGTTTTAATTAATTTTGAAAGTAATGAAGAAATTTGTAAAATAATTTTGTCATTATCAAACTGATGTTTAGAACATAAATTAGCATAAAACTTTAATGGAATATACAAATTGTAGGCCTATTTGTAACACCAAGAGTATCTACCTATAGTCCAGGGCCCCAAAGGGCTCTTATTCTGCCTTGCAAAATTTCTCTTGGAGACCCTGCCCTTTTATTACCATCTTTCTGTTGAAGTATTCTGCTTTTGTTTTAATTAATTTTGAAAATAATGAAGAATTTTGTAAAATAACTTGTCATTATCAAACTGATGTTTAGAACATAAATTAACATAAATTAGCATAAAACTTTAATGGAATATACAAATTGTAGGCCTATTTGTATAGACATATAATAACACCAAGAGTATCTACCTATAGTCCAAGGCCCCAAAGGGCTCTTATTCTGCCTTGCAAAATTTCTCTTGGAGACCCTGCCCTTTTATTACCATCTTTCTGTTGAAGTATACAGCTTTTGTTTTAATTAATTTTGAAAATAATGAAGAATTTTGTAAAATAACTTTGTCATTATCAAACTGATGTTTACAACATAAATTAACATAAATTAGCATAAAACTTTAATGGAATATACAAATTGTAGGCCTATTTGTATAGACATATAATAACACCAAGAGTATCTACCTATAGTCCAAGGCCCCAAAGGGCTCTTATTCTGCCTTGCAAAATTTCTCTTGGAGACCCTGCCCTTTTATTACCATCTTTCTGTTGAAGTATACAGCTTTTGTTTTAATTAATTTTGAAAATAATGAAGAATTTTGTAAAATAACTTTGTCATTATCAAACTGATGTTTACAACATAAATTAACATAAATTAGCATAAAACTTTAATGGAATATACAAATAAGATGATGATATATTTTCAAACACAGAAACTCTGTTAGAACAGCAGAAATATTGGGCAAATTACCCTTATAAAGTGGAAATTTTTTTCAGCAAGCAGCCGTGGCTGTTCTAATGGCATTTCTGCATTTGAAAATATATTATTGTCTTATTTGTATCTTACAATACACATTTCAATGCTTATAAAAAACAAATGCTGGTTTGTTTATATTTAATGGAAAATTTTCGGGCATGGCTGTGTGGTTAAGGAGCTTGCTTCCTAGCTATATGGTTTCGGGTTCAGTCCCACTGTGTGGCACTTTGGGTAGGTGTCTTCTGCTATAGCCCCGAGCTGACCGGAGCTTTGTGATTGAATTCGGTAGGTGGAAGTTACTGCCGTGTGTGTATATGTGCGTGTAGGTGCTTGTGCCTCTCCGAAAGAGAGAGAGAGATTATTTTAAAATAGAAAGTTTGTATCATAGAACCAGAAGCAATCTCAGTTAGGTCGGTATCAAAAGGATTAGATACAACCCCAAAAGTACTCTTCTCATTTACCCAAAATCCTTGACTTGTTGTTTCACCTATTGATTGAAACAGCACCCTTGACAGTGATGTTAAAGAAATGGAAAAGATTCTTCAGAAACAGCTTGATGTTCAGTGATCCGACCAAAGTTGACTAAAGCAGGCCCTGACATAACTTTTGGCACACCAAGAATTATAGCAGCAATCATCCATGAATATTCTAACACCAAGTAATTGCATCTCAGCCTCAAATAAAGTAACAGAGACTCAATTTAAATTTCATCATCATCATCATCATCATCGTTTAACGTCTGCTTTCCATGCTAGCATGGGTTGGACGATTTTGACTGAGGGCTGGCGAACAAGATGGCTGCACCAGGCTCCAATCTTGATCTGGCAGAGTTTCTACAGCTAGATACCCTTTCCTAATGCCAACCACTCCGAGAGTGTAGTATAATTAAACACTACTCAGCAGTAGGCTTCAATAAATTCTTTAAATTCTTGGCAATTGTTCTCAAAATATACCAAAACCAACTTACACTTTGAGCTAATTTCAAGAGAAAATTACTTGACACGTTATATAAAACTCCATTTTCTTTTTCATTCTGTCCTCCCAGTATCAAAACAGGAAATAAGCTTCTTTCCAAGAATTATCAATTAATCTCAATTATCTCCCACATTATTAAAGTACATGGAAGAGTGGTGAGATCAAAAGTAGCTTCCTGAAGAGCAACAATCCTCTAAATTCTAATATATATGGTTTTCATTATGGTAGAGACTGTTTAGGGTGGCAACACAGATGTCATATAACTTGACTTCAACAAAGCCTTCAACAGAGTTGGCTGAAAAATTCTTTTAAAAAAATTTTCAACATTGAAGTCCATAGAAAACTATTGCACTAGATTGTTCCTTTGTAACCAGAATTTAACATGCTGTGATTAGTGGAATATACTCAAGCCCAACAAAAGTTATTATTGATATCCCCAAAATACTGTGTTGACCCTTATTTTTACACATGACTCTTAAGTCTGAGAAATTAATTAACAAAGTAACTGAATGGAAATTCAATCTGATCTGTACTCAATGGGCAAAACTAGACAATATGCTGTTAAACAAGGAAAAATTTGAGCTCGTACACATTTAACAGCCACATTTTCCAGATCTTTTTGGTTTGAACGGCAGTTTTTAACATAATTTCTAGGTAACTAAAAAATTTTAAACTTCGTATACTGGTAGGATGTGTTTATAAAACATCTTTTTCTCTTGGATTTATTGAGAAAATTCTATAGTTTGTAAGATATGTGTTGTTTTTTTTTCTTCAATTTCTGCAATTTCAACCAATCAGTGACGTCTATTGAGTTAAAAAACATTCTGTGCCGTATGAATATGTCCCTCGTTTAAGAAACAGATTGGGTTTATTTATATTTGTGAAGCAAAAAAAGATACCCTTCCCCTACCCCCAACCCTAACCCTAACCCTTACCCTAAAAGAGATTGAAATGCAATAGATCGATTCTAGGGTCATAATTATGGGTGACAATTTCATATGACACCGCTAGAGAAACCGAAAAGATCCCATTTTCCTCTCTCAGGAGAATCTCTCACAGTGTCTAATGTCAAAGATATTGGAGTAATTATTGGCAACAACCAAAGCTAGAGTCTCCATCCAAACTAAACCTCTGTCATTTCTGCATCTATCAGATTATCTGACCACAACTCTCTTGCAATCAGCCTCTGTACATTCAAGTACTACATGCCACACTTCCCACCTGTCAGACCTTGTGGTAAATCAAAATAGCTGACTAGTTGCAACTCTACCTGTTCTATGCCAACTATTCTTGAAAGTATTTATACTTCATCCTTCACCTGTCAGAAACTGGGTGGCTGACCAAAATTATTCTCTTAGCCATACTTGTCAACATACTACATACAAGGTTGTGTCAAAAAGTTCCCAGATTAGTTATCTCTCTATATACAAATGGCAAAATGTCTGCGTGTGTGTCCTTTATACAAATCCACAATTTTTCAGTTAGAGGGCTCGCACTTTCTATGGTCATTCAAAACCGTCCAAGGGTGATCGTGCACATCTATACATTTTCCCAGTCACCCCGCAAAGCCATTAAAAAATCAATAGAAGTGACTTTTTTGTGAATTTTCTATCCAAAACCCAATCAAAATGCCCAAAACTTGATACGCATATTGAATGCCAGCTAGCTGTATGTGATTGGTTGGAGATTTGGACAGTAATTGCATGTATGTGCGCACACACGCAGCTGTATATGCATGCACTAGCACTATGACACCGGGTCATGGTGCTAGTCTTTAATAAAAAATAACTTATTTGCCTAACATTTAACATCATCTCCTTTGAAATAGACCGCTTGCACAGCAATACACTGGTCCCAGCATTACTGCCACTTGGAATCTGGCCTGGAAGCTGATTTCCATAAGCAAGTCAAGGACCGTCTGTGTTTCAGACTGGATCTTGACAACAATGTTAAAATGGTGACCTGTGAGCATTTTTATTTTGGCACGTAAAAAGCACCAACCAATTGTGGCCATTGCCAGCCTCCTCTGGCACATAAAAAGCTCCCACTACACTCATGGAGTGGTTGGCATTAGGGAGGGCATCCAGCTGTAGAAACACTGCCAGATCAGACTGGGCCTGGTGCAGCCTTCTGGCTTCCCAGACCCCAGTCGAGCCATCCAACCCATGCTAGCATGGAAAGTGGACGTTAAACGATGATGATGACGATGATGATGATGATGATGGGAAGAGATGGAAGACCACAGATGCCAAATCTGGCAAATAGGGAAGGTGCAGAAGTGATATCATGTTATTTTCAGTGAGTAACTCATGAGTGAGGATAGCTCAGTGACAGGAAAGCTCAATGAGGAAAGCTCAGTGCATTGTCATTGTGAAGAATCCAATTTTTCACACTCCACAGATCCAGTCACTTTCGCTGGATGTCCCCCTGCCTCAAACACTTCAAAATGTCGCAGTAGATAGAACTCTCAATTCATGGTCTGGCATTGGGAGATTAATTCTCAATGCACAGTACCGGAGGTGTCAGAAAAAGCGATGAGCATGCTTTTGATTGAGCTGTGGCTCTGTCATGAACCGATGCCGCTTGAAACATTGTGTACAACCCATTGACTCATCACTGTAAGCTTGCCAAAGAATACTCAATATCTCAGTAGCAGACTTCTTCACATTGGCTCATTGTTCCAACTTCCTGTCCATGACAAAAATCACAGAGTACAGTATACATGTGATCAGAAATACACAAATTTCACAACTTGCAAAGTAAACACAGTGATACCTATTTCTTTACTACTCACAAGGGGCTCAACACAGAGAGGACAAACAAGGACAGATAAACGGATTAAGTCGATTATATCGACCCCAGTGCATAACTGGTACTTATTTAATCAACCCCGAAAGGATGAAAGGCAAAGTTGACCTCGGCGGAATTTGAACTCAGAATGTGACGGCGGATGAAATACGGCTAAGCATTTTGCCCGGCGTGCTAACCTTTCTGCCAGCTTGCCGCCATTATATACCATTTAGATACCTGCCATTTGGCACACTACCTTCTGAAGGTCACTGCTAGTTCACAGTGTACACACAACCATGTGCTACCATCTGTTGGTGTGCTATACAATTAGTCCAGGAACTTTTTGATACCACCTTGATACCACAGAGCTCCAACTCACTAGTACCACAACTGTTTCAGTTATAAGTATGATATAACGCTTCAAGCAAAAAACACTGCCTACAATGCTTGAAGAAAACCGTTTACCATTAAATTGAACAGTTCTTACTCTCGCCCTCAACTCTTGCAAGACCATCATCCAAACCACAAAGAGTACTTCCATGCATGATATAGTCTGCAAGTATCTTCACTGACCAAACCACAGCTGATCCTTTTGTTTCCTATCAAAATAAATCTGTACCAACTTTATAGGATCTTCCTTTCCTCTGTTTCTCAACCGTAATGGTTCTGTGAGCAGTACTTCCTTGAAGAAATACCCACCACATTCAGAAACTCCACACTGCACAGTTGTGCATCGCACTCCATGCTGCTCACACTACGAGCATTCTCTGTTAAAGTTCTCACCATATCTTCATGGATTTCTGATGGTGTCCTGCCTTTCAAATGAAGGCAATTTATGACAGCATGATACTCAGTTTTCTCCATTTTCCTTGTAACCTCGACACTTGTTTATTCAAAAATCTGCAACAAAAAAAAATTAATATATCAGAATCATGAAAATGAGCAGGCGTGGCTGTGTGGTAAGTAGCTTGTTTACCAACCACATGGTTCCGGGTTCAGTCCCACTGCGTGGCATCTTGGGCAAGTGTCTTCTACTATAGCCTCGGGTCGACCAAATCCTTGTGAGTGGATTTGGTAGACGGAAACTGAAAGAAGCCCGTCGTATATATGTATATATATGTGTGTGTGTGTCTATGTTTGTGTGTCTGTGTTTGTCCCCCTAGCATTGCTTGACAACCGATGCTGGTGTGTTTACGTCCCCGTCACTTAGCGGTTTGGCAAAAGAGATCGATAGAATAAGTACTGGGCTTACAAAAGAATAAGTCCCGGGGTCGAGTTGCTCGATTAAAGGCGGTGCTCCAGCATGGCCGCAGTCAGATGACTGAAGCAAGTAAAAGAGTAAAAGAGTAAGAATACTCCGAAAAGACTGTACTTGCCAGAAAAAATTGTTTCAGCTACATAGCAGCCCCGTTTCTAGGTTGGGGTCAAAACTTTTCATACACCCATCATCATCATCATCATCATCATCATCATCATCATCATCATCGTTTAATGTCCGCTTTCCATCTAGCATGGGTTGGACGATTTTGACTGAGGACTGGCGAACCAGATGGTTGCACCAGTCTCCAATCTTGATTTGGCAGAGTTTCTACCGCTGGATGCCCTTCCTAACGCCAACCACTCCGAGAGTGTAGTGGGTGCTTTTTACATAGGGGACATAAGAGGAGGTGATCCAGTATCAAATGACAAAAAGTTAGAGTGTAGCAGAATAGAGAGGCAGAAATGGATGTCTTGCTATAGAGGAGGTACATGGTTGCCCAGTGAGAGAGAGAGAGAGGTACAAGAAAGAGGCCAGAAACACGTGTGCTGATGTAAAGGTGATACTTCGTTATCTAGCCAGAGGAAAAATGAGAAGGAGAGAGAGAGTGACCAAAGGAAAGAGAAAGAGAGTAGGAAACAGCAAAAGTGTAAAAGAGATCAGAAGAGAGATGGTGTAATGCTAGGGTGTACTCACAAGTAACAAGAAAATGAACATGGAACCTGGTTAGAAAAATAAGGTGTGGGTGTTGGAATGTAGGGAACAATGATGCAGTGAGCACGGCAGTGAGGATAAGAAAGGGGATTGGAAAACAATCATAATTTAAGAAGAGGAAATGTGGGGAAGAGAAAGATGCAGTCCTCACTACTTCATCTCATGTCTTCCTGGGTCTCCCTCTTTCACAGGTACCATTCACTTTCAATGACAGGTACTTCTGTATACAGCTGTCTTCACTCATACACATCACATGTCCGAACCAACACAGTCTCCTCTCCTGTATACCACATTTAAACCCTC
>NC_043010.1:14010516-14013016 GCF_006345805.1 Octopus sinensis
CCCCCTTTATTTTCTTTTTTCCCCCCTTTATTTTCTTTTTCCCCCCTTTATTTTCTTTTTTTCCCCCCTTTATTTTCTTTTTTTTTTTACTTTTTTTTTCTTATTTAAAAAATTTTTTCTTCTTTCCTTTATATTTCTTTCTGCTCCATTTTTTTTCTTTCTATCACACGACTTAGTAAGTGACCAATCTAGTGTGTTTATTTTAAGGGCCTACTAGTATACACAGTGAGTTTGTTTGTCTCAGGTGTCAGAAAGACACTCGCCAAGAAATGGAAACATAACTGAAAGAAGAGGATAATGGTAATAATAATGATGATGATGATGATGATGATGATGATTTCTTTTATTTGCCATCGGGGCGAAGGATGAGGGGGATAATACAAAAACATGCTATACATAAAAAAAAAAGGGAGTGGCTGTGTGGTAAGTAGCTTGCTTACCAACCACATGGTTCCGGGTTCAGTCCCACTGCATGGCATCTTGGGCAAGTGTCTTCTGCTATAGCCTCGGGCCGACCAAAGCCTTGTGAGTGAATTTGGTAGACGGAAACTGAAAGAAGCCTGTCGGATATATGTATATATATATGTGTGTGTGTGTGTGTGTGTGTGTGTGTTTGTGTGTCTGTGTTTGTCCCCCTAGCATTGCTTGACAACCGATGCTGGTGTGTTTATGTCCCCGTCACTTAGCGGTTCGGCAAAAGAGACCGATAGAATAAGTACTGGGCTTACAAAGAATGAGTCCCGGGGTCGATTTGCTCGACTAAAGGCGGTGCTCCAGCATGGCCGCAGTCAAATGACTGAAACAAGTAAAAGAGTAAAGAGTAAAGAGTATACGACAACAAGAGAGAGAGGGGGAAAAAAATAATAATAACCCTTGTGTAAATCCACCTCTTTCTCTCAAATACTCTGCCCCATCTCATTCAGTTGAGGGAGCATTTTGCATTTTCTTTTCTTACTTTACGAGTTACTTGGCAACCTCACTAGTGTTGATGGTATATAAAAAAAAAAAGCACCCAGTACACACTGTAAAGTGGTTGGCATCAGATAGAGGAGCCAGCCATAAAAAACCATATTCAAATCAGACAGACATTGGAGCTCAACACAGTACTATAGCCCACTGGACCCTGTCCAACCCATGCCAGCATGGAAAACCTGACATTAAATGATGATGATGGTGGTGGTAGTGGTGGTGATGACAACAACAATAATGATGCCAACGTGAACACTGCTGCTGCGACCAACAACACTAGTGGATGGTTTTCTTCCAATATTATGTGTGTTTGCATGCGTTGATATATATATATGTATGCATGTATGTATATGTATATATATGTACATATACATATATATGTATATATAGATGTACATATATATATATATATATAATATATATATATATATATATACACACACATATATATATATATATACATATATATACATATATATATATATACACACATATATATATATATTTTTCCTTGTATTGTTTGTCCTGTACTCTGTTTTTTCGTTGTTAAAAAAAAGTCCGTTTCCTTGTTTGATTTTATGTTTTTGTTTCTCGTTGCGTTCTACGTTTATTTGTGGTGTCCTGTACTCATATATATCATCATCATCATCATCATCATCATCATCGTTTAACGTCCGTTTTCCGCGCTAGCACGGGTTGGACGGTTCGACCGGGGTCTGGGAAGCCAGAAGGCTGCACCAGGCCCAGGTTGATCTGGCAGTGTTTCTACAGCTGGACGCCCTTCCTATCGCCAACCACTCCGCGAGTGTAGTGGGTGCTTTTTACATGCCACCTGCACAGGTGCCAGGGAGTGTCTGGCATCGGCCACGATTGGTTTGTGCTTTTAACGTGCCAGCGGCACGGAAGCCAGCCAAGGCGGCGCTGGCATCGGCCACATTCGGATGGTGCTTTTTATGTGCCACCGACACATGCTTGTATATATACATATAGATGTAAGTATGTACATATATGTATGTATATATGCATATATTTTATTTATTTATTATATTGTTATTTTATATATATATAATATATATATATATATATAATATATATATATATATATATATATATATATATATATATATACAAACCATCTTTTTTTCCTTCCCCAAGCGTCTGCTAATACTTTACATGTACCACATCCTTGCGCTGTTGTTTTTTTTGTGTTTGTTGTTCTTCCTTTTGGGGATTTACTATATACCACACGCTCACACAAACCCAGGCCTTCTGAATTCTGACTGACTTTGGAGTACCTAATTCGCAGAATTCTTTCTCCCATTGGATTACATTACCTCGTTCATTCGGGGAATACGCCATTTCTGCACCTAGATTACGAATCATTATAATTTGTCTGTGACTCTTCCTCTTTAACTCATCTTCCCTCAACCTGTCTTCTGTTCTACTTCCACTCTCCTTCTCTTTTCTCTTTCTCTTTTCCTTTTTGTCGCCACCAAAAACACCTACACCGACATTCACACCCTCTCACCAT
>NC_043010.1:14020516-14055913 GCF_006345805.1 Octopus sinensis
GGCTGCCATGGTTCGATATGCCTCGAGGGTGGTAGAAGAAGCCGACTCAACCCGCCCGGGGTGAATGTCGTCACAAGTAAGTACAAGTAAGTATATGCTGTCAAATCCAAGCATTGGTTTCCATGTCCTGCAATGTGATGCTAAGTGTAATTCATTCAATTTCTTGTTCGTGAAGATAGTGTTAAAAGCCCATGCTTCACTACCATAAATTGCCAATGGCAGGATGTATTTCAATTCTAGACACTTATATTTAATACATGTTTTGTGCCCTCCTGTACTTGTTACAGCATGTTTAAGGATTACTGTTCTTCCAATCTTAATGAAGACATTTCTAGCATTTTCCACATCCTGCAGTGGTTGAAAAATTGATTCTTGTATTCAAACCATTTTAACCAAACTGTTAACTATTGGATTGGTAGTCTTAGTATTAGCATTAATAATGATGTTAGTGTTCATTCTGATGGCAGTTGCTTTGGTGGTGTTGGTGGTAGTAGTAGTAGTAGTAGTAGTAGTAGTAGTAGTAGTAAAAGCTATGCTGGTTGTATTAGTAGATGTTTTGTTGCTGCTGTTATCGTGGCCGATGCCAGCGCCGCCTCGACTGGCTTCCGTGTCGGTGGCACGTAAAAAGCACCAATCCGACCGTGGCCGATGCCAGCCTCGCCTGGCACCTGTGCAGGTGGCATGTAAAAAGCACCCACTACACTCACGGAGTGGTTGGCGTTAGGAAGGGCATCCAGCTGTAGAAACATTGCCAGATAAGACCGGAGCCTGGTGCAGCCTTCTGGCTTCCCAGATCCCCGGTCGAACCGTCCAACCCATGCTAGCATGGAGAACGGACGTTAAACGATGATGATGATGATGTAGTTGTTATTCTGATTGCTGTTGTTGTGTTTGTTTCTGTTGCTCCCACCATTATTTATTGCTGTACTGGCAGTGGATGGTGGCAATAATAGCCATACTACTGTTTAATATCTGTGGAGGCACGTGGCTTAGTGGTTAGGGTGTCAGCACCATGATCGTAAGATTGTGGTTTCGATTCCTGGACTGGGCGACGCGTTGTGTTCTTGAGCAAAACACTTCATTTCACGTTGCTCCAGTCCACTCAGCTGGCAAAAATTAGCAACGCTGCGATGGACTGATGTCCTGTCCAGCTGGGGAACACATACGCCATAGAAACCAGGCGCATGAGCCTGGCTAGGCTTTAAAAGGGTGCATTTATTGTGGAGGTGCATGGCTTAGTGGTTAGGGTTTCAGCACCATGATTGTAAGATTGTGGTTTCGATTCCTGGATCAGGTGATGCATTGTGTTCTTGAGCAAAACACTTCATTTCACGTTGTTCCAGTTCACTCAGCTGGTAAAAATGAGTAACGCTGCGATGGACTGGTGTCCCGTCCAACTGGGGAACACAGGTGAATTATCCAAACCTCTAAGAATTTCTTTCAACACATGGCTATGATGTTCCCCTGCTACTTCTGCTCATGATCAGAGATGCACATATCGTCAGCCACTAAGGGACATGCTCAACTGGTTAAGGCCAAACAACTGACAAGCAAATCTGTGGTATTGAGCACAATCTGATAACATTAATTCGATTTATTAGTGGGGAGGTAACCCAATCTTTTAATGGCAATTTTTTAATGGGGGTGAGATAACCAAAAAGTACCAAAATATGTACCAGTTGAGCACTGGAGTAATTGACTCACCTCTCCCCCGAAATTGCTGGCTTTTAGTGAAAGTTTTTAACCAATTTTAACTCTATAAGTTATTTTATTTATCCTGTGGGTTGAGTGTAAATTAAAGTCGATGCTGGGATGATTTGATCTATTGCATTTCAATCTGTTTTAGGTTTAGGGGTGGGGGGAAGGGTATCTTTTTTTCTTCAGAAATGTAAATAAATCCAATCTGTTTCTTAAACGACGGACATATTCATACGGCACAGAATGTTTTTCACCTCAATAGACGTCATTGATTGGTTGAAATTGCAGAAAAAAAAACAACAAATATCTTACAAACCATAGAATTTTCTCAATAAAGCCAAGAGAAAAAGATGTTTTATAAACACATTCTACCAGTATACAAAGTGTTTAGTTACGTGGAAATTATTTTTAAAAACTGCCGTTCAAACCGAAAAGTTCCTGGGATTTTGCGATGTTCATACATTTTCCCTTGCGTATGATTTGAAATAAACTGAACTTGTATCCAGCTGGTTGCAATTTTAGCTAATCTCATATAATAGAACAGCTATCAACAGTATAGTAAAAACTTCCATACCAACAGGGTTGTCTCCCTTGTATCGCTAGCTTTCTTCACCTTGAACCGTTTCCTTACAATTCCATTTTACCTGCTAATTTTCAAACGTTTTCCATAAATATTTCGTTTACGTTTTTACAACCAGAGTTTTATTTGACCTATTTGATTTAACATGCCATGCCATTGATAACTGGAACTGTCTTATCATCTTCATCCTTCTTTTTAATTATTAAAAACAATATAGGCGCAGGAGTGGCTGTGTGGTAAGTAGCTTGCTAACCAACCACATGGTTCCGGGTTCAGTCCAACTGCGTGGAATCTTGGACAAGTGTCTTCTGCTATAGCCCCGGGCCGACCAATGCCTTGTGAGTGGATTTGGTAGACGGAAACTGAAAGAAGCCTGTCGTATATATGTATATATATATGTATGTGTGTGTGTTTGTGTGTCTATGTTTGTTCCCCTAGCATTGCTTGACAACCGATGCTGGTATGTTTATGTCCCCCGTTACTTAGCGGTTCGGCAAAAGAGACCGATAGAATAAGTACTGGGCTTACAAAGAATAAGTTCCGGGGTCGATTTGCTCGACTTAAGGCGGTGCTCCAGCATGGCCGCAGTCAAATGACTGAAACAAGTAAAAAAAAAAAAATATTCTTGTGTTGGCGAAGTCGTGACTACGTGGTAAGAAGTTTGTTCCCCGACCGCCTGGTTCAGTCCCACTGCGTGACAGCTCCGGCAAGTGTCGGATCTTTTCTGTTTGGTTGCCAGCGTAAATTTTCTAGATCCGTGTCAGTGTCTTCTACTATAGTCTCGGGCCGACCAAAGCCTTGCTAGTGAGTGGTACATGGAAATTGAAAGAAACCTGGTATGTGTGTGCGTGTGTCCTCCACCACCGCATGACAACCAGTGTTGGTGTATTTACGTCCCCGTCATTTAGCGGTTCAGCAAAGGAAGCCGACAGAATAAGTGCCAGGATTAAAATATAAATAAGGGATCTTTTCGGTTTGAATGGCAGTTTTTTCTATGAAATTGTCACCCATAATTATGACCCTAGTATCGATCTATTGCATATCAGATACCGATACAAATCTATTTTAGGGTTAGGGTTAGGGGTGGGGAGAAGGGTATCTTTTTTTCTTCACAAATGTAAATAAACTCAATCTGTTTCTTAAACGAGGGACATATTCATACGGCACAGAATGTTTTCACCTCAATAGACGTCATTGATTGGTTGAAATTGCAGAAATTGAAGAAAAAGAACAACAAATATCTTACAAACTATAGAATTTTCTCAATAAAGCCAAGAGAAAAAGATGTTTTATAAACACATTCTACAAGTATACGAAGTTTAAAAGTGTTTAGTTACCTAGAAATTATTTAAAAAACTGCCGGTCAAACCAAAAAGATCCTAAATAAGTACTGGGGTCGAATGAATTGGCCCTAGTGCTTATTTATTCAGGGTGGTGGCCCAGCATGACTGCAGTCTAATGACTGAAACAAGTAAAAAGAGGTTGACAGGTTTGCAGTGTTTGATATCGCCAGTCATTTGCATCGTCTGTTGTCTCATTTGTGAGTTTCCAAGCATGCTGGAAATATAAGTTCATTCCCTCTTTTTTCCTAAGCTGTCAGACGATTTCGGCCCTAACCAAGTAAGACTGTAGTGAAAGCAGCCAGCAAAGGAGAGCAGTTTGTGAGAGGAAGCAGCTTTTTTGACTTAAAACTCAAAGTGCGTTACAGAGACACAGTTTCTACCTATCAAACTCACTAACAAAACATGGGTCCGCTCGGGCTATAACAGAAGACTCTTGCCCAAAGTGCCATGCAGTGGGACTAAACCTAAAACTATGTGGTTGCAAAGCAAATTTCTTAACCAGGCAGTCATGCCTTGACACTTAAAAACAACTAACCTGCCAAACAAGAAACCATCATAATTTTTATATGAGGGCTTGAACCACATATGGTATCAATAAAATAAACAAATGGAATATTCTTTGGCATACCTCAAAGAAATTGGAACATTTATTGTAAAAGACATAATTCCTAGTCTTTTACTCTTTTACTTGTTTCAGTCATTTGACTGCAGCCATGCTGGAGCACTGCCTTTAGTTGAGGAAATCAACCCCAGGACTTATTCTTTGTAAGCCCGGTACTTATTCTATCGGTCTCTTTTGCTGAACTACTAAGTTACGGGGATGTAAACACACCAGCATCGGTTGTCAAGCGATGTTAGGGGGACAAACACACACATATATATATATATATACATATATACGATGGGTTTCTTTCAGTTTCCGTCTACCAAATCCACTCACAAGGCTTTGGTCAGCCCGAGGCTATAGTAGAAGACACTTGCTCAAGGTGCCACACAGTGGGACTGAACCCGGAACCATGTGGTTGGTAAGCAAGCTACTTACCACACAGCCACTCCTACACCTATCAATAATATGATAAATTCGTGTTTAAGGCAGTGAGCTGGCAGAACTGTTATCACGCCGGGTGAAATGCGTAGCTGTATTTTGTCTGCCGTTACGTTCTGAGTTCAAATTCCGCTGAGGTCGACTTTGCCTGTCATCCTTTCGGGGTCGATGTAATCAACTTAATCTGTTTGTCTGTCCTTGTTTGTCCTCTCTGTGGGTAGTAAAGAAATAGGTATTTAGTCCGTCTGCACATTCTGGGTTCAAATTCTGCCAAAGTCAACTTTGCCTTCCATCCTTTTGGGGATTGATAAATTATGTACTAGTTGAATACTAGGGTCGATATAACCAACTAGCATCCTCCCTTGAAGTTTCTGGCCTTGTGTCAAAATTTAAAACTGATATGACAAATCTATGTGGCTGACTCTAATAGGGGCTGGCAAAAGGTAATGCATCTTATAATAGAAAAAACATCTTGTAGTAAAACCAAATTTACAGAACAACAATTATAGCAAGTTTTGAGTAAAAATAATCTCTGTCCAAACTACATATACCTTTTTATCTTTTACTCCTATCGAAGGAGAGGGGCTTTCTCCGTCCGGGTTGCGGATCCGTGGAATAAGCCGCCGGACGAGATAGTGAAGATGCCGACGACCACTCTGTTCAAAGTCTCCCTTGACCACAAGTGGCCTGAACTCTTTACATGAACACCACCCTGTACATAACTCCATGTCCCCCTACATGGCCTTGCTTTTTGCTTTTTGAGCCAAAATATTAACTAACTAACTAACTTGTTTCGGTCATTGGACTGTAGCCAAACTAGTGCACTGCCTTGAAGGATTTCAGTTGAACAAAACAAACCAATACTTATATATATATATATATATATATATTCAATATATGGTACTTTTTCTATTGGTCTCTTTTCCGAAACCAATAAGTTACAGGAATGTAAACAAACCAACAGTGGTTGTCATGCAGTAGTGGGTGGGAAATAACACAAACACCACACACACATATGGGGCTCAGCTTTTGATGTAGGTTGTAGAGATTTGTCCTTGTCCAGCCACTGCCCTTTGCATTGAACATTGTCATAACAGACCCATTTTTCATCACCTGTAATGATATTTTGGGGAAATGGGTAATTTCTCTACCTTGAAAGAAGACATGTGATCCTCCCTATTCTTATCCCTAAGAATCTTGGGAACCCAAACACCAAACTTGCTGACTTTTCCTACTGTTCCCAAGTGGTGGCAGATGATGAATTAGGATGTGTTGAAATCAGTTGCTGATTCCCAAGTACTTTTACAAGGACTGAATTCCACTAATTCTCTTAAAGCATCTTATGATGAGCATCCTAGTCTGAGTTGATCTCTCAGTAACAAATCTCCAGAAAAAAACTTTGAAAAGCAATTTTGCACTTGCCAGTCAGTAATGACAACCTTGGCCATAAACACTGCTTATATTCTTTAGCCATTTCTCTTATGTTTTTAGCATTCTTAAACTCCCACAACATCACATCGAATATGCACTTTCAGTTCATCCATTTTATGGGAGTGAAATGTAATATTAAACTATGTTGGACAGGTAATCGTGGTCCGAGTCACTTCTTATTCAGAGCTACTGCCCTCTGAAATCCGAAGGAAGATTCCTTGTCACCCATATATTTTATTTTTTGTGTCGTTTCTATAGCTTGATGCCGCTCCTAATGCCAACAATTTTACTGAATTTTATTTGGGGGTATTTTAAGGGACCAGCAGTAGAGAGTTTTGTCAAGTCCTCAGCCTGTGTAGAGGGTTCTCTCAATCCTGAACATTCATTGCTTAAATATAAATGACAGGTAAGGAGCTTTTAAAAATGGTAGTTTCCATTTCAATTTTAAACATCTGAAGTTCAAAAGGCATCATTAGAATTTACTTCCAAAAAACGGAAATTATTTATGACTCAAAATCCTCCTCCTCATCATCATCATCGTTTAACGTCCACTTTCCATGCTGGCATGGGCTGGACAGTTTGACTGAGGACTGGCAAGCCAGGAGGCTGCACCAGGCTCCAATCTGATCTAGCAAGGTTTCTGCAGCTGGATGCCCTTCCTAATGCCAACCTCTTCAAGAGTGTAGTGGGTGCTTTTTATGTGCCACAGGGATGGGGGGCCAGTCAAACAGCATTGGCAACGACCATGCTCAAATGGTGCTTTTTACATGCCACCAGCACAGGACCAGTCAGGCGGTACCAGCATCGACTACGCTCGTATGGTGCTTTTTTATGTGCCACCAGCACAGGAGCCAGTTCAGTGGCACTGACATCGACCACATTCAAATGGTGCTTTTTAAGTGCCACTGGCATGGGTGCCAGGCAAGCAGTACTGGCATTGGTCACGATAATGATTTCACTTGACTCAACAGGTCTTCTCAAGTACAGCATATTGCCTAATGATTGAAGGGTAGTCTTAAATGGGCCAGTTATGCTTCACTGGCATAGGCCACAGCTACAGTCTCACTTGGCTTGCTGAGTCTTCTCAAGCACAGCATATCTCTAAGGGTCTCGGTTACTTGTCATTGACTGTGTGAGGCCCAATGTTCAAAGGTCATGCTTCACCACCTCATCCCAGGTCTTCCTGGGTCTGCTTCTTCCACAGGTTCCCTCCACTGTTAGGGTGTGACACTTTCTCACACAACTGTCCTCATTCATATGTAACACATGACCATACCAGCGCAGCCATCTCTCTTGCACACCACATCTGATGCTTCTTAGGTCCAACTTTTCTCTCAAGGTACTTACATTCTGTCATGTATGTACACTGACATTACACATCCAATGGAGCATATTAGCCTCATTTCTGGCAAGCATATTCATATCCTCAGCAGTCACAGACCATGTTTCACTGCCATGAAGCATGGCTGTTTGCACACATGCATCATACAGTCTACCTTTCACTCTGAGTGAGAGGCCCTTTATTACCAGCAGAGATAGGAACTCTCTGAACTTTGCCCAGGCTATTCTTATTCTAGCAGTTATGCTCCCAGAGCATCCACCCCTGCTACTGACTTGATCACCTAGGTAACGGAAGCTATCAACTAATTCTGGTTTTTCCTCCTGGCATGCGATGGAAGCTGTTTTCTGCACATTTTCAGTGTTTATTGCCCCTGGGCATCTGCCACACACAAAAAACTATCTTTCTGGTTAGCCTGTAGACATTGGTTATGGCTGGTTATAAAGTTACTTGCTACAAAATGGCTATAAACAAGTAAAAGAAAAAAATTGTTTTCACGTCTATCTATTATTGCTTGTAGCAATATAGGCAAATATCAGACTCGTCGTCCAGAAGCACATAAACTCTGAGCTAATGGAGGTAAAAATACAGACTTGCTTAGCAAGGTCATGAAAAACACTCTGAAATGAAATCTTTCAATGCAAAAACCACTCTGGCTGAGACGGAGTTATCTCCCTTTGACTGGTTCCCGTTGTGTCTGAAATAGCCCAGTCTATATACAATTTTTGTTCACTTGTTGGTAAGCAGGGAATTCCATCTCTTAAAATGTATTTTCTTTCATGGGGACACTGACTTAACATCTCTCTTTTGGAATTTAAGAAGGTCCCCAAGTCAGCCGAATTTTTTTAGAACCCTTGCACTTTTGGCAAGTTTGCATTGTCTGCTCCCATTGTATGGGTCAGGCTGTTCCAGGAGCTTCCACTTAATCCTGTGACGTTCCCTCTTCTTTTAAATGGCACACGTAGTTTGCCAAAGACTAAACATCGTACTTATCTGGGTTCTTAAAAGGGGACCTGTGGTTATTTAGTTTCCACTTAAAGGGGTCCTCAATTGCTCCAACATATTTTTTGTGCATGTGTCCTTAACTTATTTATACTGCTGTTGTTGTTACTGCAGCTATCACTACCATTGCTGCAGTTACTTCCGGACATGTTGTTGTTGCTATTGCTGCTGTAACCGTCAAATGCATTGTTGGTACTGCTGTTATTGTTGTTGTTGCTGCTGCTATCACTGCCGTTACTGGCGGACACCATCTCTGCCTTGTGGACCACAGTCTCAAAGTTGCATTGACTGCTCATGGGACATTCACATAGGTTATCAATACACACACATATATATTGATAATCTACTTCACCTGTCTACTTACTTAACTATCCACCTTTGATATTGATTGACCTATCTTACCCAGCTACCTACGTTACCTCCCTATACATCTATCCACCTAACTACCCATCTACCTACTGACTTTCATAAAGTTAACCTCAATGGAATTTGAACTCAGAACATAAAAAGGCAGAACAAATACCACAAGGCATTTTCCATTAAAGTGCTTAGCAAACGAACACAGACAATGAATGTTCAGGATTGAGAGAACCTTCTACACAGGCTGAGGACTTGACAAAACTCTCTACTGCTGGTACCTTAAAATACCCCCAAATAAATTCAGTAAAATTGTTGGCATTAGGAGCGGCATCAAGCTATAGAAACGACACAAAAAATAAAATATATGGGTGACAAGGAATCTTCCTTCGGATTTCAGAGGGCAGTAGCTCTGAATAAGAAGTGACTCGGACCACGATTACCTGTCCAACATATAGTTGTATGGAAAGCTGATGTAAATTAATGATTATCGTTATCATTTTACATCTGATTCTCCGCCACCCCTCTGTCATGGGTTGGATGGACTACGATTTAACTAACTAAAAGCAGCACGTAACTAAAACCTTAGCCATGTCAACTTCAAGGGTCTCGAAGGATCTACAATGTCTACAGGAATATATACTGAGTTCTATTTTTATCACCTTCGGAGGAATGAAAGGCAAAGTTAACCTCTGCAGTTTTGAATTTAGAACATCAATAACCGTAACTAAATACCGCAAAGTATGTTCCTTTATTCAGAGCAAATAAGGTTTTTAATAAAAAATCTGTTCCTATAGACCAGTTATGAGCAAACCGAGGCCCCCAAGACTTTCTGAATGGCACATCTAAACGAAAAATTACCTTTAATTTTTTTAGTAGTGAGGCTCGCATGATAAGACATGTCTCATGCGGGCCGCTTCACAAAAAAGGTTGCCATACCTGTTACAGACTATAAACGACGGTGGATAGAAGGAATCGCTATGTCGGACAACATATTTTGCGGTATTTAATTACGACTCTTTATGTTCACTCGCAGAGGTTAACTTTGCCTTTCATTCCTCCGAAGATGATAAAAATAATCCACCAATCAGGTACTGAACCCAATAATACATCCTAGATCAGTGGTTTTCAACCAGGCTTCCGCCAGTACAGTCCAGGGGTTCCGCAAGAAGTTACAAAACTGCTAAAATCGGCAGTAATTTTTAAGTCTCCCGTGCAGATATGTGTGCATAAGACTATTAAATTATTGCACAGGGGTTCCTCGAGCCAGTGGAATGTTTCCTTGGGGTTCCGCTCCAGCAAAAAGTTTGAAAAGCACTGTTGTAGATGCTTATGGAATAGTAAGAAATTAGATGAACCTTGGGACGGCGACTAGGTGCCCTTTCCATAAGAGAGACCCGGTGAGAAGAACGGTGGGGCTAAATTAAAGGCGCATATTGAACACTAATATATTTCCATATGGCATTCTAGATGTTAAAGGAATTACGACAGAAAATAGCATGTGATGGGCAGCAAAAAGTTTGAAAAGCACTGTCCTAGATGAACCTTGGACGGCGACTAAGTGCCCTTTCCATAAGAGAGACCCCGGTGAGAAGAACGGTAGGGCAAAATTAAAGGCGTTATATTGAACACTAACATATTTTCATATGGCATTCTAACAAGGATGTTAAAGGAATTACGACAGAAAATAGCATGTGAATGGGTAGATAGTAGTGAACAGAATTATAAAACAGCTGGTAGAATAAACAGATGACAGATGAAACATAGAAGCAACGTTGCTGATAAACGTTCTAAGCGGCAAATAAGCGAGTGGAAGGCCTCCTGCAACTTCGAGCATCAGTGTTCTCACCATGCCGCATTGGACCATGTGATGTAAGTTACACATACAAGACACGCTGGCTTTTGTTTTGCTTTTTATGTCCTTCACTTTCTGCTTGCTCCGTTCATTTCGTTTTCAATTATTAACGCACGGTTGGTTAATTAATGACGCTCTTGTTGTTAATGTCGTCACCTTTTTATATACGCTTTAGAGAGGGGCCGTTTGTTCCGGCTGTGTAGACTCGTCGTCGGAAGAAATCGATATATAAAATATATCGGCTCTTTACATGTGTACATATTTCTATATATCCGTTAGAACATGTGTAAATCAATCAATCTATCTCTGTCTATCTATCTATGTCTGTCTTTCTCTCTCTCTGTCTTTCTTTCTTTCTCTCTCTCTCTATCTGTCTTTCTATCTATATCTATCTATCTGTCTTTCTATCTCTCTCTCACTATCTGTCTGTCTTTCTATCTATCTATCTGTCT
This sequence comes from Octopus sinensis, assembly GCF_006345805.1. NCBI lineage: Eukaryota > Metazoa > Mollusca > Cephalopoda > Octopoda > Octopodidae > Octopus > Octopus sinensis. The sequence continues at coordinate 14,031,619 of NC_043010.1, forward strand.
TTCTATCTCTCTCTCTCTCTGTCTATCTGTCTGTCTTTCTCTCTCTCTATCTTTCTATCTATCTATCTATCTATCTATGTATCTATCTCGTCTTTATATATATATTCATATATAAACTCTATATGTATTAAATACTTTTTTTTTCTCTCTGGTTTCTGTATCTAAACGCATATTCACGCACATATGTACGTATATTTACACATTAACCACATAATTTGTTTCCACGAATAATTTGTCGGGGTCAATATACTGGAAAAAGACACATCTCCAGCCTCTGTTCCCCAAACTATAATCACTTTCGACGTTCTTCTTAATTATTTTGTGACCAACGTAATAGATGGGGGTTGAATGAGAAAAATACACCATGAGACGTTCAAGGTTATGTACATCCAGTTTACAATGTTCCCATCATTAAAAATCGACCAGCTCACTATTAACAATCGGGTTGAACATCTATTTTTACTGTTCTTGTCCATATGTAAATGTATTTATGTGGAGTGACTGTATTCTCAATGTGCGTGTAACAAAGATAGATAGATAGATACTAGATTCATACAAAACCACAAGCTGTTGTGGGTGTTTGTATTTGATGATGCACACCAGAATTGCTTGCAAAATATCTATAGAGAACATAACCAGATTTATCCGTAAATATAAGAGAGTTAACGTTAAATAGGTTAACTCTAGTGCTAGAAATAGCTCCTCCGGTATAATCGCCGACGATACCTCCACATAGAAATAACACTACCCTCAACGTAAGGTCGCTTGGTGTTAAAATAAGGGTATTATTAAATTAATATCTAATTTTTCACCCTCATTTTTGAATGTATAGAGAACATAACCATATTTCACATTAAAAAAATAAATAAATATTTTGGCAATTATATCCTTTGGGAGACGTGTCTCATGATTGTTCTCCCTGACAAAAGCAAATTTTGTAGCGAGGGTAAGGGAGGGCAAGCACTCGGCCCTCTGACATCGATGTAGAGGTCATGTCCCTCCACTCTCTCTCTCTTTCTCTCTCCTCCCTTACACTACATACACATCCGTGTCCAATACTGCCAGAACCGTATTTATGCTGGCCACGCAGTCTGAAATGCTTCCTCTCAAAATCTTTTTTTGTTTTTTTTTTCACTCGTTACACTCCTATAATATATATTTCAGTAATGATTTGTCCCATTTAACTGTAAGGCCCCTATTATTTTCTCCCCCCCCCTTTTCAATCATTATTTACGTAATTTTGAAGGATTTTCTTATTTTATAATTAAGGCTTTATGGTTAGGAGTAAGCCTGCATATGTATACGTCTTGCCATCTTCGATTGTTGCACGCAACCTTGTTCTCCTTTAACAATTGCCTAATAGGGGCCTCTATTGGATCCCACAACTTAGGCGTCTTACTATCTCTAAATCGAACCCTGGAGACAGCTATTATGGTATTTGTAATGGAAAGGTAGTAGGTAATTATTACTATAGTAGCGATACAAATTTGCTGTTTCGTCTTTATTTTATGTGTTATCAATAAATACGCAGGAATTAGTTGATCAGATATTCTTGCTCCATCCGCAGTTATTGTAGCATCCTTTGTGTATATGGGGGTAGGAAGGGATAATTGCATCTACTTGAATAAAACAAAATAATAATAATAATAATTAATTCTTTTTATTGGCCACAAGGGCTGACACACATGATTAGTAAACTTAAAAGGACAAAACAGGACGAAAGGTTACAAAGGGTTTTGTCCGTTTGTAAAAATACTAATAATAATTGTCAGTTTTATAATGGTCTTGTCTCTCTCTCAGGGTAATCTTATAAAAGCTTCTGGTCTTTGACGATAAAGATTATCGTTTAATTAATTCTAAGGGCTTTGTTAAAATTCTAGACGTAGTAAGCACGATTATTTATCAAAAGGAAAAAGTCACCAAATGATTGAATCTAGCTGTCCATATTTTGTTGTTGTTTAGTTCCAAGCCAGCCGGTCTGTGACGCATATACGCAATATTGTCCGTGTGTTGTTAGATGAATGGCATTCTTTTTTTAAAGGGTAAAAATAACCCCGTTGTACTTCTCCAAAAGATTTGCCCTTATTACATGTTGAAAGTCACCTCTGATGAATCCATTTTTACGTTAGAATAATCGAGAGAACCTTTATGTGAGCCTTTGATTCGCTAGAAATAGCGGCTAAATCTCCCTCGAATTACATGTTTTTTTTTTTTAAATTACTATTACTATTTTAAAGAGTGGGATACTCTGGGTAATGTAGTTCCTAGATACATTATATCTGAAATAGGAGGGATGATTTCGGTTGGAACGTTTTTAATCATAGATCTTAACGTGGTCATATTTAACAGTATAACAACCATCTTTATTTTTAGTGCATTCTGATTATAGGTACCTTGACGCAGTTCAGTGCTTTTTGTCTCGTGCGACTAATAAGAAATATATATATACAAAAAAATTATATGTAAGTGACGTGAACCAGCTCAGCTGTAGATCGAAACACAAGTCGCAGAAATCCGTTTCACGCCAGTCGACCGCGCGCGTACCTCCCTCCTCGCCACAATTTATTTTAATTTACTTTCATTTTTAGTGTGTGTATACATTTGCGTGTGTCCGTGCGTGTGTATAGCAAAGCAGCTGTGTATTAATGTTTATAAATGTACGTGCTACCTTATAATGAATTATTATATGTGTAGGGTATATACGAGTAAATACAGGTAAATACGGGTAAATACAGGCGGATCAGTTAATTATGATTTTATTCAACATATTCCCCTCTCAGATTCGCACACTTATTGCAACAGTCCTTCAGTTTTTTGAAGCCCTGCAAAAGAACACAGAAGGTTGGACTTTCAACGAGGCCCCTCCCGGAAAGGTGTGATTGTGTATACACTTGCGAGTGTCCGTGTGTGTGTGTATGGGAAGACAGCTGTGTATTAATGTTTATGAATGTACGTGCTACATTATAATGAATTATTATACACTAGCAGTATCGCCCGGCGTTGCTCAGGTTTGTAAGGGAAATAACTATAAAGCATTTTTAGAGAGTTATAGCCAAAAAATAGCAAAAAAATGGGAAAAAAATGATGGTAAATTTTTTTGAGAGTTAAAAAAGGTGGAGTTGCGTCCCCTAGACGGTCTGTGGTTTGGGTTTCTGATTCTCGCCCCCATGTCGAATTTATCGATTTTTTTCAGAACGGGGGGAACTTTTCAAAATTTTCGCTGCGTTAGTTTTGAATTATGACATTGGGCTATGTGTGTGTCAAGTTTCATCAGAATCGGTTGAAAGCCGTGGTCAGAGTGAGGGTACGAGAAAACAGACACACAGAAAACGCACAGACAAACTGCTGTTTATATAGAGAGAGATGTAGGGTATATACGAGGGGCTGCTGAAAAGATCCTGGCTTCGGGTGAAATAAAATACAGGAGGATCAGTTACTTATGATTTTAATCAACATATTCCCTTCTCAGATTCGCACACTTATTTCAACAGTCCTTCAGTTTGTCTAAGCCCTGCAAAAGAACTCCAAAGGTCGGGCCTTCAACCTTAAAGCCAGACCCACCCCTCGCGACGCTGTTTTATACACGTGTATGTGAACACATTAACTTATAAATTGTATTCATGTGTGTGTCTGTGTATTATCATCATGATCGTTTTACATTCACATTTTCCAACCTGCCAACCTGTTGTATGAGATTTCTTGTATTATACGGCCTATTATATGAATGCCTTTCCTCACACCAACCCTTACTTGTTTTCCAAGTAAGATAACATATTCCGGATCTTTTCGGTTTGAACGGCAGATTTTAACATAATTTCTAGGTAACTAAAAAATTTTAAACTACGTATACTGGTAGAATGTGTTTATAAAACATCTTTTTCTCTTGGCTTTATTGAGAAAATTCTATAGTTTGTAAGATATTTGTTGTTTTTTTCTTCAATATCTGCAATTTCAACCAATCAATGATGTCTATTGAGGTGAAAACATTCTGTGCCGTATGAATATGTCCCTCGTTTAAGAAACAGGTTGGGTTTATTTACATTTGTGAAGAAAAAAAGATACCATTCCTCCCACCCCAAACTAACCTTAATTCTAACCCTAACCCTAAAATAGATTGAAACGCAATAGATCGATATTAGGGTCATAATTATGGGTGACAATTTCATATGACATCGCTAGAGAAAGCTGCCGGTCAAACTGAAAAGATCCTACGGCCTATTATATGAATGCCTTTCCTCATACCAACCCTTACTTGTTTTCTAAGTAAGATAGCATATTCCTCTACTCTTTGAACATTGAACCACTAAGCTGTGAGGCATGTTTATAATAAACAAAATTATCACTGAAACTCATGCAGTATCAATATAAAGACGCAGAGAAACAAACACACACCGTGGGCTTCTATGTAGTTTCTGTCTACCAATTTAAAAAAAAGTAATTGAGGCTATAGTAGAAGGTACGGATCTTTTCAGTTTGAACGGCAGTCTTTTTCTAGTGGTGTCATATGAAATTGTCACCCATAATTATGACCCTAGTATCGATCTATTGCATTTCAATCTGTTTTAGGGTTAGGGGTGATGGGAAGGGTATCTTTTTTCTTCAGAAATGTAAATAAACCCAATCTGTTTCTTAAACGAGGGACATATTCATACGGCACAGAATGTTTTTTAACTCAATAGATGTCAGTGATTGGTTGAAATTGCAGAAATTGAAGAAAATATCTTACAAACTATAGAATTTTCTCAATATACGAAGTTTCTCAGTATACAAAGTTTAAAAGTGTTTAGTTACGGGAAATTATTTTAAAAAACTGCCGTTCAAACCGAAGAGATCCGAAGGTACATGCCCAGCGTACAATGCAGGGGGATTGAAACTGGAACACCGTGGCTGCAAAGCAATTTCTCAACTCTTCAGCCATATCTGCAGCTGTTTGCATGCATGTGTGTGTGTGTGTATGTATATACATGTAAAGGTTTTTTTTTTTCTTTTCTTTGAGATTCATTCAAATTTTACACAAAAGTTGAACTGAAAAAAGGGACAAGTCATTTATGACAAAACAGTTCCTTGGATTTGTGGGTATATCTGCTCTTATTGGATCTTTTCGGTTGGAACAGCAGTTTTTTAAAATAATTTCTAGGTAACTAACAAATTTTAAACTTCGTATACTGGTAGAATTTGTTTATAAAACATCTTTTTCTCTTGGCTTTATTGAGAAAATTCTATAGTTTGTAAGATATTGTTTTTTTTCTTCAATTTCTGCAATTTCAACCAATCAATGACGTCTATTGAGGTGAAAACATTCTGTGCCGTATGAATATGTCCCTCGTTTAAGAAACAGGTTGGGTTTATTTACATTTGTGAAGAAAAAAAGATACCCTAACCCTAAAACAGATTGAAATGCAATAGATCGATACTAGGGTCATAATTATGGTGACGATTTCATATGACACCGCTAGAAAAAACTGCCGTTCAACCGAAAAGATCCCTCTTATTTAATGTATGTACATTTAGTACAGAAGCATCTGGAATTACTCATATATATATATATATATATATATATATATATATATATATGAGTGTGTGTATCTATGTATGTCTTTCTCCCCTCCACCACCACCACTTGACAACTGGTGTGTTTGCATCACTGTAACTTAGCGGTTTGGCCAAAGAGACTGATAGAATAAGTACCAGGCTTTAAAAAGAGAAAAATTCAAGGCAGTGCCCCAGCATAGCCACAGTCTAATGACTGAAGCATGTAAAAGAATATATATATATATATATATATGTGTGTGTGTATGTATACATTTGTATTCATGTGATTGAGTGTCTATGTTAATTCCAAGAAACTCAATGGGAGAATCTTTGGAATATTTTACACATTTTTTTTGTTTATGACTTGCGTTTGGGGCCACATATTAGTTTGCATTGTTCTTTGTTAGTACCAGCTTCCCACTCCACCCCAGTATTTCCAGGCTTTTGTACAAATCTCTTGTTAACTGTAGATGAGACATTCGCATCCACTGGTCCACTAACCGCTACAACAGTATATGACTTTTGTTTCCTGGTTCATAGAACATTATAACATTGCTATTTTTTTATTCAAATTTTCTACCAGCATTCCATATTTTTTAACAGTATAGATGTGTTCTGATTCTAGTGTACCTTCTGTATGGTTGTCAGTCTACTTCTTTCTACTAATAGCATTGTAAATAGTTTTGGTAGCAATGTCAATGTCTGATAGAAAACTTAGTATCTTACAGACATCTTAGAGCAGCAACTGTTGATGTGGGTGATATCTTCCATTCTCTTACTGCACACTCAACATTTTTTTTATCACGAAATAGCGGTTTAGAAACGTTTCTATTTCTTGTTGTTGAGACGTCTAAGTAGCTATCTTCTGTTCCTGAATAGTAAATAAATACATATTTACTATCCTTCTAGGTGGAATGTGATGTATCTGTTTCAGTCCCAGGAGCAACTACTCTTCCTATCAGAATTGCTGATATCTTTCGTGGCATGTGTACTCTTACCGTGACTTCGGCTTACATGACAGGTGTTTCTCCAAGACTGTTTAACCCTTTCATTCTCTTTACTCTTTTACTTGTTTCAGTCATTTGACTGCGGCCATGCTGGAGCACCGCCTTTAGTCGAGCAAATCGAACCCCAGGACTTATTCTTTGTAAGCCCAGTACTTATTCTATCAGTCTCTTTTTGCCGAACCGCTAAGTGACGGGGACGTAAACACACCTGCATCGGTTGTCAAACAATGCTAGAGGGACAAACACAGACACACAAACATATACATACACATACATACATATATATACATATATACCACAGGCTTCTTTCAGTTTCCGTCTACCAAATCCACTCACAAGGCATTGGTCGGCCCGAGGCTATGGCAGAAGACACTTGCCCAAGATGCCACGCAGTGGGACTGAACCCAGAACCATGTGGTTGGTAGGCAAGCTACTTACCACACAGCCACTCCTGCGCCTATTACTGTATTTATTTTGAGATGCTCTGTGTTTCTTTCAATTACTTTAAATATAACCAAGAATTTAGTAAAATAACTTAGTTATCATTCAGCCAGTGTTAGGAACATAAATTGTTTCTAAGGTTTGGTGGAAGATTTTAATTCAAAACTTATGAAAACAAGACATCTGTACTTAGAGCCAGAGCTGGTTCAGCTGGGTTGGTAACGAAAGGGTTAAGTAGTTTAGTTCAACCACAATTAGATCACATGGAACAGCTGTACACTTAGCTTTCTTCATCTACTCCAAAGATGATATCATTTTCCTGTTGAGCATTACATGTGATTTGGGCATTTTCCCCCTTTACTCTTCACTAGGTGCTGTGTGAGCGTTACAGAGTAACACTCAAATCTCTTTGGACTCATCTTTCTAACTTAGATCCTGGGATCTTTTCGGTTTGACCGGCAGTTTTTTCTAGCGGTGTCATATGAAATTGTCGCCCATAATTATGACCCTAGTATCGATCTATTGCATTTCAATCTGTTTTAGGGTTAGGGGTGAGGGGAAGGGTATCTTTTTTTTTCTTCAGAACTGTAAATAAACCTAATCTGTTTCCTAAACGAGGGACATTTTCATACGGCACAGAATGTTTTCACCTGAATAGACGTCATTGATTGGTTGAAATTGCAGAAATTGAAGAAAAAAAACAACAAATATCTTACAAACTATAGAATTTTCTCAATAAAGCCAAGAGAAAAAGATGTTTTATAAACACATTCTACCAGTATACGAAGTTTAAAATTTTTTAGTTACGTGGAAATTATTTTAAAAAACTGCCGGTCAAACCGAAAAGATCCAGATCCTGTCAGTATCACAGTTTACGTGGAAGTTACTAATATCTTTTCTATCTCAGTATCCAAGTCGTGGACCCCATCACATGACCAATCTAATTCCTTAAATGTTGGTATTAGCACTGGCCCTGGAAAAATGATTCTTTCGAATGCAGACAACTCTTGTTTCCATACATGAAGTCTGTTGAAGTATTCTTTTGTCACACTAACTTCAACGCTACCAATATTTGGAACATTCTCGTCTATTCTAAGGTACTTGTAACATTCGTTATTAGCAGTAGGGAAAATAAGACAAGGTCATTGATTCCATATTCCTCATCTGTGGAGGAACATGGCCTAGTGGTTAGAGCAGCGGATTCGCAGTCGAGGGGTTGCGGGTTTGAATCCCAGACCGGACAATGTGTGTGTTTATGAGCGAAAACACCTAAGCTCCACGCGGCTCCAGCAGAAGGTAATGGCGAAACTTCTGCTGACTCTTTCGCCACAACTTTCTCTCACTCTTTCCTCCTGCATCTTGCAGCTCACCTGTGACGGACTGGCGTCCCGTCCAGGTGGGGAACCTATATGCCAAGAAGCCAGAAAACCGGCCCTTATGAGCCAGGCATAGTGAGGATTGCCCCGCCGACCTCCTTTAACAAGGAGGGAAAGGCTGTTTTCCTGTGTCTAGTGGCTGTAGCAAAAGGTGGTATGGTGGACCTGTTTGAAAGGGCTATGGTCAGACACTTTCCTCTTTGGCCCAGGCCTCATCAACTTTTTCAAGTTTCACTAGAAAAGGAAGATGAGAGTAGAGAGGGAAGTGCTGTCCGATAGCAAGTTTACTGAAAGGTGGATAAAAGTCGCAAGAATGGCCAGTATGAAAGGAGCCATTCTGAGGATACACCTGTAAGAAAAAGGTATTACAAAAGGAGAAAGGAGGCTCTCTACCCCCCTTTTGACCAGGGCTCCGTGGTTTTTATAGGTTTTTCCACCAGGAACCTTTCAAAGCGCCTCCCCCTATTGGGAGTTTTTCATTGTTACATATTTTCGTTCTTATGCTGTTTTTTACACGGATTTTTCAAACAGACAAAACCCTTTGTAACTTTTGTCCTGTGTTTTGTCCCTTTATGTTTTTAATTAATTTTTGTCAGCCCTTGTGGCCAATAAACGAATTTATTATTATTATTGCTGTTATCTAACTGTTTATATAGTATATTATTAGCATTAGTTTATACATTGATGCGTTACATTCGGTGTTCTGCGTTATAAGGTAACTAATTAAGCATTCAGTTGTTCTATATTTAATAAGCATTTGATTAACATAATGAATTTTATATGGCTTGTCTTTCTTTAATGAATTTTGTGCTTTGTATTTCTTACTATCTTGTTTTATATTAGTTTTTCTTTTATTTACCATTTTTTTTATTTGCAGTATTTTTATTAGTCTTTATGGTTTGACCTGATGCGTTTCGTATCCTGTTTTACAAGGGCTCTGATAATGTTTCCATCTATTCTGTAGTTAATATACATTTGATTCAGTAATGCATTTCATGTGGTTTGTGTGCTTTTAATAGAGCGAGTAGTGTCTGATCTATTTGTGTTCTATTTGTGTTTCTATTGTATGGCTTGGTCTATTTAGCCTTTGTTGATTAATGTTTGTATTATTGTCGAGATTTCTTTATCTAGTGATTCGTTTCTGGAATGTAAATGGTTCTACCTCTGACATTTTTGTATCTTTTGTAGACTTCCATTGTCTCAGTGTAAGTATACCCTTTTATCTTTTACTTGTTTGGAGCCATGCTGGGGCATCACTTTGAAGGGGGTTAGTTGAGCAAATTGCTCCCAGTACTTTTTGCTTTTTGTTTTTTGTTTTTTTTATTTTATAAGTCTGGTACTTATTCCGTTAGTCTCTTTTGCCCAGCCGTTAAGTTACAGGGGATAAACAAACCAACACTGGTTGACAAGCAGTGGGGTGTAGATGGAAACAGAAACATAAAGGCACACACAGGTGTGTGCGTGCGCGCACGCGCGTGTGTGTGTGTGTGCACGCTGTTCCACACAGTTTCTGTGAATTTTACTTGCAAGGTATTGGTCAGTCCAGGGCTGTAGTAAAAAAGACACTTGCCCAAGGTGCTTCGCAATGGGATTGAACTTGAAACCACATGTTTGCAAAGTGATCTTACCTACACAGCCATGCCAGTTTTTTATGCCTTTATTTGTGTCTTAAGAGTACAGATGTAATGTGCCTTTTTAAAAAAAATTTTTTTTTTTTTTAAATTCTGAATATTTATATCTAGAAATTCCTATTGTATTTTACTATCCTGGATATTGAATTTTAGTAGTGAGTTGTTATCAGAGTCTTCCTTCAATTTCTCAGCATCTAGTATGCCCAGTATATGTATATCATCCCCATATCAGATGTGTATTGTATGTTTATATCTTATCTTGTACGTTTATATTTTGGTATGTGGTGGCGCAAAGGCCCAGTGGTTAGGACAGCAGACTCACAGTTGTAGGATCGCGGTTTCGATTCCCAGACCGGGCGTTGTGAGTGTTTATTGAGCGAAAACAGCTAAAGCTCGACAAGGCTCCGGCAGGGGGTGGTGGCGATCCCTGCTGTACTCTTTCGCCTCAACTTTCTCTCACTCTTTCTTCTGTTGGCCTGCTCGCTTAGCCAGTGGGGTGGCGTCATATGAAGGCTAAAACAGTGCGAAGCGCATTGTGACCAGCAATGTGTAGCAACATCTGATAGCCTGGTCGGTCACGGTGATATCTTGGTATATTTATATCTTATATTGTATGTTGATATCTTTTCTATTGTGGACATATACACTGAAGTTGATTGAGATGCAACTACTTTTCAGGCTTGTATCTCTCTCTTTTACTTGTTTCAGTCATTTGACTGTGGCCATGCTGGAGCACCGCCTTTAGTCGAGCAAATCAACCCCGGGACTTATTCTTTTTTGTAAGCCCAGTACTTATTCTATCGGTCTCTTTTGCCGAACCGCTAAGTGACGGGGACATAAACACACCAGCATCGGTTGTCAAGCAATGCTAGGGGGACAAACACAGACACACAAACATACACACACATACATACATATACATACATATATACGACAGGCTTCTTTCAGTTTCCGTCTACCAAATCCACTCACAAGTCATTGGTCGGCCCGGGGCTATAGCAGAAGACACTTGCCCAAGATGCCACGCAGTGGGACTGAACCCGGAACCATGTATGTTCTCTTTAGAGTTTAAAGCCCCCAAAGTAATAATGCTGGACCAACCAAAAATGAGGAGATTTAGTAGATCAAAACTGTGAGATGTATGGGTTTATAATTGTATGTGTATGTATGTATGTATGTTTGTGTGTGTGTGTGTGTGTATATATATATATATATATATATATATATATATATGTATGTTTTCAGTCAGCAGGTGAAATCTAAAGATGCTCAATATAGAAAACATGTAGTAGTTTGAACTTAAACTCTAGTCTTTATCAAGGACTAGGGTCATGGGGGTAAAGAATGGCTATAAGAGAAATTCGGGTGAGCTGATATGGAGATAGTGTCTCAGATAAACATGATTAGACTTGCTATATATAAATATACATACTTGTATATAAATACATTCATGGATATATATATATATATATATATATAGATAAGTTAAATATACTCAGAAAATAAACACATATGTAAAAATATCTATCGTTAGCCACTACACACATTTTTTTCTCTCCTTGTTTCTCTCCCTGTTTTTTCTGTGTCCCTTTCTGTAGAAGAGCGTAGGCTCGAAACGTAAAAGACTTTTTCTATTCCTGAGCTAATACATCTGTTTGTTTTGTACACCACCCGTCTTCGTCTTTTGTTTTTTTCGTAAACTCTCCCAATATATATATATATATATTACTCTTACTCTTTTACTTGTTTCAGTCATTTGACTGTGACCATGCTGGAGCACCACCTTTTAGTTGAGCAAATCGACCCCAGGACTTATTCTTATGTAAGCCCCAGTACTTATTCTATCGGTCTCTTTTGCCGAACCGCTAAGTTACGGGGACGTAAACACACCAGCATCCACTCACAAGGCTTTTGGCCCGAGGCTATAGTAGAAGACACTTGCCCAATGTGCCACGCAGTGGGACTGAACCCGGAACCATGTGGTTCGTAAGCATGCTAATTACCACACAGCCACTCCTACGCCTATATATTGACAAAAATCTGTGCATCCTCCCCTTAGTTGCCTGTATTTTTTATACTCCATATAAAAGTAAATTTATTTCTCCATATATTTGAATATCTATATGCTTGTACATATGTATTTATCTTCTGAATATATTTACTTTCTGTGTGTGTTATGTATGTATGTACAGTAGTATTATTTATTTCTAATCTTCTGTGAAATCTTGTCTGCCGTGGGGAAATATTAGTTTGCTAGGAAACAAGTGAGTGTTGGCAACAAGAAAGACATCAGACCACAGAAAAATATGCAATGAATTCCATTTTACCCAGGTAAGAATGGAAGAGTGAACATTAAAACAATGATGTTGTTGATTATGATGATGATGGTGGTGGCATAATAATTTATATACACTGTGGTGTTTATGCTATCTTTTTTGAATTATAGTGTACCCAGCTGTATGGAAAAACCAGAAGAGCTGCAGGATCAAAAGTCTCAGTGTACTTTGACTTTGACAGCATTCACCCGGGGTGGGTCGAGTTGGCTTCATTCATCCTCAATGCTGCATCTCTCACAAACGCTGACCAGGCCCGGCAATTTGAGGCTAACAACTGCGTGATCTCTAACCACTCCTTATTCCAGCGGCAAACGCTGTAGATATGGGGGCCTAGGTTGGGTTCCAGATCAGCCTTGACTGTCATCAGCCAGGTTTTTCGTTGTCCACCACATCGCTTTCACCAACCCTGAAGGGGAGCCGGGGCAATTTCTTCTTAGATGAATTCTCCTGGTTGACGACGGAGGGCATGACCCAGCCAACGCAGACGTCTCGTTAGGATGACTTGTCGGAGGGAGGTGATTCTGCACTGGTGTCGCACCGAATTGTTGGAGACAAAGTGATGCCATCGGACATGAAGGATGCAGCGTAGACAGAGGTGATCGAAGGATCTAAGTCTCAGTGTAGGCAATCCATGTTGGAGGGTAATAACTCTGAATCTATATAAGGTTACTGAAGACTCTTTAGAGTCCTGTTCTGTCACAGACATCCTCTCTTGTGCCAGTAAATGATATACAATGCATTTTGTCTGTGCTGTAATGTGGTTTGATGGAGGGGAAATACCCAGTCCCCCCAACACACACAGACATGAAAAATAACAGGAAGCACAAGTTGGCCTGTTATCTCTGATCTGTGTACTGGATGACTAAGAGGTATGATGTAAGTGGCATGACTCTGAGATCAATCCTGCCTATGCCAGCTTGGGGGGGAGGGGTGATGTAAAATGGTAATGGTGTGTTACATACTTTTCTTTGTATGTGATTTATCGGGTCATCCCATAAATAATGCAGTTTTTTCAATTGCATGAACTAAAAGTCAGGTGGGGCAGACAAACTACCTGCATCAACTTGCTATAAAGGCAGGTAGTAATTTTACCTTGTACTTATTCTTAGTGCAAGTTTTGAAGAGTGCTGTTTGATTTTTAACAATTACTAGCAGTATTGCCCGGCGTTGCTCAGGTTTGTTTCGACCCTTTAGAATTGGAATTTTTGAAAAGTAAAAATTTTGCATTATGTAGCTTGTTATTCTCTTTAAGTGAACATTTTTCTGGTTGAAATACACCAAAAAATGGCGAGACAGCAGTAAAAAAATCGTAAAAAATAGGGATTTTCATAGAAAAAAAGCACCTTTTTGATGTAAATAATTTTTGGTGTTAACATGGTCTGATTTGAATTTTTTCTTCTATGGAAGGAAGAGCAAGCCTTCTTCTATCATACTCTCAATTTTGGTGAACTTGCACTGCAGGGTCTCGGAGGAGATAGTGTTAGTTGAAGGCTACCAAACCTGCCATACACAGACAACTTCAGCTTTATATATATAGAGATTTTTTTCAAAACTATAATGGAAGTGACAAAGGAGCATATTCAGCATATTTTGCTTTATGAGTTCAATAAAGGCAACAATGCAACAGAAAGTGCAAGGAATATTAATGCAGTATATGGGGATCAGACAATAAGCATAAACCAAGTGTGAATGGTGGTTCCGGAAATTCTGAGACAGAAAGTACAACCTAGAAGACAAGCCTCATCCTGGAAGATCTGTAGAACTTGATGAGGATGTTCTGCAAACCCTGGTGGAACAAAATTTCATCTTAACTATTGAGGAACTAGCAGAGAAGCTTGGATTTGGTTATTCATCCATACATCGACACCTGCATGCCATCTGAAAAGTCAGCAAATTGGGTCAATGGGTTCCTCACAAACTTTCTGAATCTAATCGTGCACAGAGAGTGAATGTGTGCTCTTCTTTGCTGTCACGTCTCACAAATGAACCTTTTTGTGGACCAAATAGTGACTTATGATGAGAAATGGGTTCTCTATAAAAATGTCAAGTGCCGAAGACAGTGGGTACAGAATGGAGAAACACTGGAATCCCAGGCTAAATAAGGTCTTCACCCATGTAAGGTGTTATCTGCTTGGTGGGATATGAAAGGTTTAATCCATTTCGAACTTTTAAACCCAAACCAAATGATAACAAAGGAGATCTACTACAGGCAGCTTGAGCAACTTAAGTCAGTGCTAGAAGAAAAATGACCATCTTTGGTTTCAAGACAAAAAATGTTCTTCAATCTGGATAATGCTCAGCCACATATTTCAAGGATGACATTCCAAAGGCTGGAGCAGAATGAATGGGAAATGATGTTTCACCCACTATATTTGCCAGCCATTGCCCCATCTGATTATCATTTATTCTGTAGTCTTCAAAATCATTTGGACGGAAAAAAAAATGAATTCTGTAGACGAGGTCAGAACAGTACAGGAAGTGTATTTATTGTCATGGACAAGTGAATTTTGGAAGAGCATTGCAGAAAATGAAAGAGAGTATATTTTATATTAAAAAAGAACTTTGATTATCTTAATTTTGAAAATAAAAGAAGTATAATTATTATATATGAGATGATCCAATATAAGTTTCAAGCCTTACTGCTGTTACTACAATGACTGTGTTGTGCTCTTAAGCAAAGCTCATAAGCTCTGTGTGTTTGCGGGAGAGAAAATTCCCATTTGATACTCTAATTAACACTGAGTGATTAGCAGTCAAAAGAAACATTCTCCTTTAAAATTAGTTTCTCTGACTCCAGTACAACACTCGCACTATCATAAAAATCAGTAGAAAAAAAATAATAAATGTTCATACTATTTAAAGGATTACAACACTGTCTAAATCTTTAATCCTAATAAATAGCTTACATTAGATATTACTAACATATTTTGACATATTAGAAAAACTAAAAACTTCAGCAGAAATACTAAGCATTTCAGTTATTAGATTTGGTTTTTGTGTTTCAGGCCTTTACTCTCTTTTTGCGGCCATGCTGGAGCACCACCTTTAATCGAGCAACTCGACCCCGGGACTTATTCTTTTGTAAGCCCAGTACTTATTCTATCAGTCTTTTTTGCTGAACCGCTAAGTAACGGGGACATAAACACACCAGCATCGGTTGTCAAGCAATGCTAGGGGGACAAACGCAAACACATACACACATATTTATATATACATATATACGACAGGCTTCTTTCAGTTTCCGTCTACCAAATCCACTCACAAGGCTTTGGTCGGCCTGAGGCTATAGTAGAAGACACTTGCCCAAGGTGCCACGCAGTGGGACTGAACCCGGAACCATGTGGTCTGCAAACAAGCTACTTACCACACAGCCACTCCTGCGCCTAGGGATAATTTTTTTTTTTTGGCATTGTTTATTTAGCCTGGATTTTGTTTTGTTGAAGCAATTTTTTTTGTTACAGCTCTTTATTGGAAATCACTTAACCATGAGTAAAACTTATCTTTGTTCAGTTAAGCAAAATGAAGCATAATTTAGCTGATTTGCTTGGGACCAGAACATAAA
Source organism: Octopus sinensis (assembly GCF_006345805.1). Taxonomy (NCBI): domain Eukaryota; kingdom Metazoa; phylum Mollusca; class Cephalopoda; order Octopoda; family Octopodidae; genus Octopus; species Octopus sinensis. The sequence goes on from NC_043010.1 coordinate 14,047,504, forward strand.
TGCTCTATTCCTGAGTATTTTGCTTAGGGCCAGGACACAAATGCAGTGGTCTTAGGATTCAAACTTGTAGCCTCTAGTCCAGTGCCTTAACCTTCTAGCTATGGTACCTGCAAAAAATAAAGAAATCAGTTAGCAATTTAAGAGTGTGAAGGCACATGGCCTAGTGGTTAGTGCAGCGGACTCGCGGTCGACGGATCGCAGGTTCGAATCTCACACCGGACGATGTGTGTGTTTATGAGCGAAAACACCTAAGCTCCACGCGGCTCCGGCAGAAGGTAATGGCAAAACTTCTGCTGACTCTTTCGCCACAACTTTCTCTCACTCTTTCCTCCTTCATCTTGCAGCTCACCTGCGATGGACCAGCGTCCCATCCAGGTGGGGAACCTATACGCCAAGAAACCGGGAAACCGGCCCTTATGAGCCAGGCATGGCTCGAGAAGGAACAAACAACAACAACAAATTTTAAGAGTGGCAGGTAAAGTCAAAACCATCACCGCCAGTATTTGACTGGTACTTTAGTTTATCAACTCTGCCAAGATGAAAAGCAAAGCTGACTTTGGTAACTTTTGAATTCAGAACATAAAAGAGCCAGAACAAATACCCTAAAACATTTTTTCCAGTACCGAGTGTCAGCCGGTGACTGACTGTCTTGTTAAAGGGAGAAATTTGACAAGACAGTCAGTCAGTCACCGGCTGACACTCGCTGACGATACATCGAAGAGGCCAGGGAACAGAAGAAAGAAGAAGACATGCACCCAACACCAGAGCTGAAGACACCTCCGAAAGAGGGTGGCCCCGCCATGTCAAAACGGTAGAGGAGTAGGGGTCGAAACCGGACGTGGTTCCTCCTGATGATGTCTTAAGCTAACTGGATCCTATAAAGGAGCTGTTGTGGTAGCAGACCACGAAACACGGTTGTAATTCCCCATGATTCTGCCAACTCACTTCCATCCGTTTATAGATACTGAAAGCATTAGGTGAGGCTTAAATTAGATAAATTAACGAGCAATCAGTTAAAACCAGCTTAAGGTTGATGGCCCCTACCAAAGTTCACTTTCTCTGGATAACAAGCAATGAGTTGATGTTATATTGTTAAAAATAGAAAATTCAGGTCATTTTGAAGTGTTTAATCAATTGGTTTATAAGAAAACGTGTAGCTTTAGTTGATTTGATTAGGACTAACCTTGACCGTCACGCTTATGACACAACACCGAGTAAGGATGATCAGGTCACCTGTTCTGTACACCAGTTCATGTCACATCTAAACTAGAGCCAAACAACCTGCTAGAACTAGCTGAATCTCACTCCGATCACGTTTGTAAGCTGCAAAGAATGTCAGGTAGAATAGAATGCTTTGCAGTATTTGTTTTAATTCTATGTGCTCTTGAGTTCAAATTCTGCTTTGGTTTGGTCAACTTCATCCTTCTTTCTTTCTTTCTTTCTTTCTTCTTTCTTCTTCTTCTTCTTCTTCTTTCTCCTTCTTCTTCTTCTTCTTCTTCTCCTCCTCCTCCTCCTTCTTCTTCTTCTCTTTCTTCTTCTCCTCCTTCTTCTCTTTCTTCTTCTTCTCTTTCTTCTTCTTCTTCTTCCTTCTTTCTTCTTCTTCTCTTTCTCTTCTTCTTCTTCTTCTTCTTCTTCTTTCTCCTCTCCTCCTCCTTCTTCTTCTTCTTCTTCTCGACATATCTGTCTCAAGTTTTATGACTCATAGCACTGGTTACCCGGTTTCCATGGTTAGGGGTAGAGTCAGAGATCAGAGATCACAACATGGCCCCTGAACAGGCTGCTAGTTTTCCGCAGAGTTACTTATTTACAGCTGAGTTAACTGGAGCAATGTGAAATGTAAGTGTTTTGCTCAAGAACAAAACACATTGCCCAGTCCAGGAATTGAAACCATAACCTTGCAATATATTGTGCAACACCCTAATCACTAGACCACACAGATTTACATCATCCTTGAGGAAGGGATGCAAGGTTATAAAAAAAAAAGTACAGATCCAGAGTGGTGGGTGGGTAGAATTGTGAGAACATCAAACCTGATGGTTTGTGATATTTGTTTCAGTTCTGTACATTTTGAGTTCAAATCCTATTCTGGCCTACTTGAGTGGTAGACTTCTGTTACTTGGTTTAACACTACCACTTGGCACTTTGGGTGCTTTTCGCAGAGTTGTCTCTGTTGCAAGGATTCGGGCCTGGTCTGCGATTTGAGGATACCTTCCTCTTGCCCTCTCTTCTGTCAGTCTCAGAGGCCTTGTAAAAGGTCGGTGGCATTGCTCTTCTCTTCTGACTATAAGAAAAATATTTTGTGATCACAGAGTACCAAAAGCACAAGTTGAGGCCTAGCATTTATAGCATCTTTTATGGGGACAGGAAGTAAGGTCCCTAATGTACAAAAGGAAAGTGTGGGAGACATATCTAAACTCTGAGTACACTAGACGTAACAGTAGGTCAGAGAGTGTCCAGCATGTGTAACCTGCAATACTGTGGCTTTATAAAGCTTTCAGTCCAAGAAATGCGACAGGTGCAGGCAATGGGAAGGTGACTTAGCTAACTGATGACAAATGTAGCTGAAATTTTTTCTGTCTTCTGTTCATGGTAACATTGACTTTGTATTTTTTCATTCCTTTTCAGTTGGTTAAATAAATTCCATCTAGGTGTATAGTATACCTGGTACTTAGAGTTTATTTGATTAATTATGAGTTCTTATGTATTACTCTTTTACTCGTTTCAGTCATTTGACTGTGGCCATGCTGGAGCACCGCCTTTTGTCAAGCAAATCGACCCCACGACTTATTCTTTGTAAGTCTAGTACTTATTCTATCGGTTACTTTTGCCGAACCGCTAAGTTACAGGGACGTAAACACACCAGCATTGGTTGTCAAGCGATGTTGGGGGGACAAACACACGCACATATATATATATATATATATATACATATATATATACAACGGGCTTCTTTTAGTTTCCATCAACCAAATCCACTCACAAGGCTTTGGTCGGCCCGAGGCTATAGTAGAAGACACTTGCCCAAGGCGCCACGCGGTGGGACTGAACCCGGAACCATGTGGTTGGTAATCAAGCTACTTACCACACAGCCACTCCTGCGCCTTTATATATTTATGGTTTGTACCAATGTGAGAATTATGATTTCTTTTTTCATTGTGTTTTAACTCAATTTAATAAGTGTTGACTACAGTATGTGTATCAGTAGCCCCCGTGGATAAGAATGCAAATATCTTCAGGTTAGAAATAAATGTTACTAGTTTGAATCTTCTCGGGTGTTAAGAACACATCATCATCATCGTTTAACGTCCGTTCTCCATGCTAGCATGGGTTGGACGGTTCGACCAGGGATCTGGGAAGCCAGAAGGCTGCACCAGGCTCCGGTCTTATCTGGCAATGTTTCTACAGCTGGATGCCCTTCCTAACACCAACCACTCCATGAGTGTAGTGGGTGCTTTTTACGTATCTCCAGTCCAGGGGTCCTGGCATCTGCCGGGTGCCAGTCATAGGATTGGTTCAATTTTGATTTCACTTGCCCCAACAGATCTTCGCAAGCAAAGGGAGGTTGGCATAGGTGCCTGTCGTCGGATGAGGTTCGATATCGACTTCGCTTGCCTCAACAGGTCTTTGTGTGTCCAAGGGAGGAAAGGCATGCATAAGTGGGCTGGACTCACTTGTCCTGCCTGGTCTTTTCACGCACAGCAAATTTCCAAAGGTCTCGGTCGCTGGTCATTCAGAACATATCCTGAAATAATACACTTGATGACAATTGGCGATCAAACTGATCAAAATGCAGTGTAGATCTAAATATTGAAGTTTCCTTTCATACCTGCAGATGAGATTAATATTACAAAAAGTTTATAATCTTTATAATTTCTCACTTTTCTTTTTACTGCTTTAACTCTTTAGCATTCAAACCGGCCATATCCGGCCAAAATATTTAACCTGTTTTATATTGAAACTGACCAGATCTTGCCTCTCACATCAGCCCTACCATGTCATTCTAAAACTAAAAAATCACATCACTGAAATCTCTAAACTACAAGATAATGCAGGATTAATTCAAATAATTAAATAAACAAACATCATATTTGACAGAATAATCTGAACACTAAAGGGTTAAACACTATATTAGCCCCTTATATACCAATCCATCTGAGACTGCCCATTGTTGTGTGGTACAAACTCCCTTTTTTAGAGTTATCTAAATCAAAAATTTTCCCGTTAAAATTCCACATTAGTTTATGCATCAAACATCAGCTTAATATCAACAAAATTACCTTACTATATTCTTCATTATGTTTTAAATTAATTGAAAGAAAAATTGTATTTCAGCAGAAATATGGTAAAAAAAAAGTTAATACAGATTTATAGTACATGTGTCAGTGACCTCATGGTTAAGAAAAATAAAGGTTTTGTTATCAGGTTACAAGATTGTAACATAATTATAGGAATGGGACAATTATTCTTTTTCTTCCTCTCCAAAGACAGCCAAGTACCCAAAGTGTTAGACTTTTCTTCTTCCTCATGGTATAAAACTATTTGTGTTACACTTTGCATAAGATGTCACTGGTTTCTTTTGGTTCTACTGCTATATGATTGATGGTTTTGTACTAGTTCTTTTCCATAACATTGCCAAGAGCTCTAAAACTAAATTCTGAAATAAAAAAAAGAGAAAGCAAAGCAAAAGTACAGCTAGCTCTCACAAGCGAACATGATTCGGTAACATATCATGCTTTTGTTAATTGTTTCAATTGCCTGTGTAGTTGCAAGCAAATGTAGATACTCTCATGGTCTTTGCACCCCTTGCTCGGCAGAACACCTGGACTGCACCAGCACTCAGCTGGTACTCATTTTCAGCTGAGTAGACAGGAGCAACATGGAATGAAGTGCTTGCTCAAGGAGTCAGAGAAGAGGCTTGCACCAGCACTCAGCTGGTACTCATTTTCAGCTGTGTAGACAGGAGCAACATGGAATGAAGTGTTTTGCTCAAAGAGACAGAAAAGGGCCTTGCACCAGCACTCAGCTGGTACTCATTTTCAGCTGAGTAGACAGGAGCAACATGGAATGAAGTGTTTTGCTCAAAGAGACAGAAAAGGGCCTTGCACCAGCACTCAGCTGGTACTCATTTTCAGCTGAGTAAAACTGAAGCGACCTGAAATGAAATACTCTAATCTTGAATTCATTACCCTAACCACCAGGCCATCCATGCAGCCTCACTGAAATATTGCTATTGTCACAAACAACTGACTTCGGCCATACTGGAGCACTACTATGAAATGTATTGCCAAGTAGAGCGTAGCTGTCAGTTTTTTTTTAAATTCCTTACTAACACCGTTGTGTTATCCACAACAATAGAGCAATGTCAGTTATTAACATTCATCTGTTTATTAAATGTCTGTAGCAGTGAGATAAGTCATTATTAATAAGATTATAATTTCGTGGTTTATTAATCTCTTCTTTCAGAGTGTATATTTATATTTTTACACTGTTTCGATCAATTTGATTTATAATCCTCATGTGCACACTTATTCTATGTGGTCCAAAACTGCTTTCAAACTTGGAATAAGACTTTTCTTTGATGATGGTCGGGGGATCTAACTGACGAAATTTTAGTTAGTGTTAACCCTTTCGTTACCAACCCGGCTGAAACTGGCTCTGGCTCTTTAGTATAAATGTCTTGTTTTCATAAGTTTTGAATTAAAATCTTCCACCAAATCTTAGTCAGAGTTTATGTTTCTAACACTAGCTCAATGATAACGATGTTAATTTACTATACTCTTTACTTTCTCTTTTACTTGTTTCAGTCATTTGACTGCGGCCATGCTGGAGCACCGCCTTTAATAGAGCAACTCGACCCCGGGACTTATTCTATCGGTCTCTTTTGCCGAACCGCTAAGTAACGGGGACATAAACACACCAGCATCGGTTGTCAAGTGATGTTGGAGGGACAAACACAGACACACAAACACACACACACATATATATACATATATACACGGGCTTCTTTCAGTTTCCGTCTACCAAATCCACTCACAAGGCTTTGGTCGGCCCGAGGCTATAGTAGAAGACACTTGTCCAAGGTGCCACGCAGTGGGACTGAACCCGGAACCATGTGGTTGGTAAACAAGCTACTTACCACACAGCCACACCTGTACCTATGTTATATTTAAAGTAATTGGAAGAAACACAGAACATCTCAAAATAAATACAGTAATGAAAGGGTTAATATTAATATTGGAAAATACACTCTCTTAAAATGAAATTAATACTCTAGGAAATTATGATCTGAATCATCCATTTGTTTATCAAGAATCAAAACATTTGCGCCTCTGCCTCACTTGCATAGACAACAATCCCTTGTCACTCTACCATCACAAATACTGTGAACCAATTGATTGACCTACTCAAAATCTGGATCCAACAACACTTTTTTTCATAAAATGTGATATGAAATAGCAAAGGCATGTAGCTTAGTAGTTAGGGTATTCAACTTGCAATCTTCTTGTCTTTCTTCTTGAGACAGCATTTACCCAGGGTGGGTTGAGCTGGCTTCATTCATCCTCAATGCTGCATTTCTCACAAACGCCGACCAGGTCTGGCGATTTGAGGCTAACGACCACATGATCACCAACCACTCCTTATTCCAGCAGCGTACACCGTAGATATGGGGGCCTAGGTTGGGTTCCAGATCAGCCTTGGCTGTCATCAGCCAGGTTTTCCATTGTCCACCACATTGCTTTCGCCAACCCTGAAGGGGAGCTGGGGCAATTGCTTCGTAGATGAACTCTCCTGGTTGACGACAAAGGACATGACCCAGCCAACGCAGACGTCTTGTTAGGATGACTTGTCGGAGGGAGGTGATTCTGCACTGGTGTCGCACCGAATTGTTGGAGACAAAGTGATGCCATCGGACACGAAGGATGCGGTGTAGACAGAGGTGATCGAAGGATTCTAGTCGCTTAATATCTTCCAACTTACAATCATAGGGTCATGAGTTCAATTCCTGGCGATGAGTTATGTCCTTGAGCAAGACACTTTATTTCACATTGCTCCAGTCCACTCACCTGGTAAAAAGGAGTTGTACCTGTATTTCAAAGGGCCAGCCTTGTTACATTTTGTATCACACTGAATCTCCCTGAGAACTACATCAAGGATATACATGTCTGTGGAGAGTGCTCAGCCACTTGCACATTAATTTCATGGCCAGGCTGTTTCATTGATCAGATCAATTGGAATCCTCGCCATGATAACCGACAGAGCATCAGTATATATATATATATATATATATATATAATATATATATATATCATCATCATCGTTTACGTCCGCTTTCCATGCTAGCATGGGTTCGACGGTTCGACTGGGGTCTGGGAAGCCGGGAGGCTGCACCAGGCCCAGTCTGATCTGGCAGTGTTTCTACAGCTGGATGCCCTTCCTAACGCCAACCACTCTGTGAGTAGAGTGGGTATTTTTTACGTGCCACCGGCACAGGGGCCAGAGGAGGCTGGCAACGGCCACGATCGGTTGGTGCTTTTTATGAGCCACCGGCATGGAGGCCAGTCGGGGCAGTGCTGGCATATATATATATAATACATATATATATATATATATATATATATAATATATATATATATAAATAAGTTTAAAATTGTGTGTGCTAGGCACTGATGTGCCAAAATAAATTCTGCTGGCCAATTTCAGTACTCCTTGGAAAGCCCCAATCACTTTATTCCCATTGGCATGTCAAATGTACTTTATAATAAATATTTCATATTTCCTCCTGCTTTTCACGAGAGGAGGGTTTACTGTATACCTTATTGTAACATGATGCAAGGGTTGATTGAAACCCATTACTCTAGTATGAAGCAAAGATGGTAATCTATCCTACACACACACACTGCTGTGCTGCAGTATCATTCCTTAACAAGCCCCCCCCCCGTCTTCTCATACACACGCTCTTTTATAAATAGTACAAGTACAATCAAGCATGTAGAAATGGTATATAAACACAGAGGAGATAACAATCATACAGACACACACATGGATGGACATGGGGACACCCCATACACAAAAAGCATACACACACACACACACACTCACACTCTTAGTCACAAGCAGCTACAGACACACTAATATCTGAACACTTACTGAGATAGCATACAAATATAGATAAAAGCAGACACACAAACGTTAATTAGTCAGTTGGCATACACACACACCACGCACACACACACACATATAGAGCATTCAGTTTTATATTATCCTAGTTACAGTTGATCAAAGAAAAGTTTTACTACTATTTATTGAGGTATCAAGAGCTATCAGGACTTCAGTTCTGTCTGGTTATATCTGTCTGTCTGTCTCTCTCTCTCTGTCTACCATAAAAACCAAGAAAATGACTTACTTACCA
>NC_043010.1:14056013-14118513 GCF_006345805.1 Octopus sinensis
GGAATTTGTTGAGGTAGATTTTTCTATGACTGGAGGATGCTCTTCTTGCCATCGACCCCTCACCTGTTCCTAAGCAAAGGAGTATGTTTCCCATGGCCATACATCCTTTTCCTGGATGGTCGGAAATGCACAGCATCACTTGTATGACAGGGATGCTCATTTACAGCCACCATGAAATTATGTCTAGAGAAGGGGGACACAAACACACACACACACATATACAAAATTACATATATTTCCCTTTTTACCCTTTTACTTGTTGCAGTCATGTGACTGTGGTCATGCTGGAGCACCGCCTTAGTCGAGCAAATCGACCCCAGGACTTATTCTTTGTAAGCCTAGTACTTATTCTATCGGCCTCTCTTTTGCCGAACCGCTAAGTTACGGGGACGTAAACACACCAGCATTGGTTGTCAAACGATGTTGGGGGGGACAAACACAGACACACAAACACACACACACATATATATACATATATACAACGGGCTTCTTTCAGTTTCCTCTACCAAATCCACTCACAAGGCTTGGTCGGCCCGAGGCTATAGTAGAAGACACTTGCCCAAGGTGCCACGCAGTGGGACTAACCCGGAACCATGTGTTTGTAAACAAGCTACTTCACCACAGCTGCTCCTACGCATATGTAAATAACATACAGTTGTGATAATACCGATTAAAATATATATATATATATATATATATAATATATATATATACATATATACAACGGGCTTCTTTCAGTTTCCGTCTACCAAATTCACTCACAAGGCTTCGGTCGACCTGAGGCTATAGTAGAAGACACTTGCCCAAGATGCCACGCAGTGGGACTGAACCCGGAACCATGTGGTTCGTAAGCAAGCTACTTACCACACAGCTGCTCCTACGCCTATATGTAAATAACATACAGTTGTGATGAATACCGAATTAAAATTGTGATTACCACAATTTTAATTTGATATTAATGGCAACTGTCTGATGAACAGGCACATGAAAGTAATAATTTATGAAGATTTTTGCAGCTTTAATTAAAGTACACACACATGCAGTAGGCTTCTTTCTGTTTCCATCTACTAAATCCACTCACAAGGTTTCAGTTAGCCTGGGGTTATAGTAGAAAACACCTGTCTAAAGTGCTACACAGTAGGACTGATCCAAAGTAGGTTTACGGGAACTGTTTAGAAATCTATTCGGAGGGCCAGAGCATTTTCACGTAGATTGTCTAAATGAACCTGCCTGAAAATTACATCAAGTGACATAGAGTGGCAGGAGTGGCTGTGTGGTAAGTAGCTTGTTTACCAACCACATGGTTCCGGGTTCAGTCCCACTGCGTGGCACCTTGGGCAAGTGTCTTCTACTAGAGCCTCGGGCCGACCAAAGCCTTGTGAGTGGATTTGGTAGACGGAAACTGAAAGAAGCCCGTCGTATATATGTATGTATGTATGTATGTATGTATGTGTGTGTCTGTGTTTGTCCCCCTAGCATTGCTTGACAACCGATGCTGGTGTGTTTATGTCCCTGTCACTAAGCGGTTCGGCAAAAGAGACCGATAGAATAAGTCCTGTTGTCGAGTTGCTCGATTAAAGGCGGTGCTCCAGCATGGCCTGTTGTATATATGTGTGTGTGTGTGTTTATCCCCCTAGCATTGCTTGACAACCGATGCTGGTGTGTTTATGTCCCCGTTACTTAGCGGTTCGGCAAAACAGACCGATAGAATAAGTACTGGGCTTACAAAAGAATAAGTCCCAGGGTTGAGTTGCTCGACTAAAGGCGGTGCTCCAGCATGGCCGCAGTCAACTGACTGAAACAAGTAAAACAGAGTAGAGAGAGATTGTCTGAATGAACCTGCTTGAAAATTACATCAAGTGCACTTCACTGCAGTAGAATCAGCAACTTGCACTGTGAGATAAGTTCCATTGATCGGACAACAGACAGACTTATTTGTTCAATGTGTGAATGTGTGTCTTGTTATGAATTTTGTGAGTTTTCCTGTCTGTCTGTCCGTCCCTCTCCCTTTCTCTCTCTGTTTTCCAATCTGTTTTTATGTTGTTTGTGTTTATGTTCATATTTCGGTTGCTACTCCTATTTCTTTACTACCCACAAGGGGCTAAACACAGAGGGGGACAAACGGATTAAGTTGGTCGGTTACATTGACCCCAGTGCGTAACTGGTACGAGCTGGCAGAAACGTTAGCATGCCGGGCGAAATGCTTCGCGGTATTTCGTCCGCTGCTGCGTTCTGAGTTCAAATTCCGCCGAGGTCGACTTTGCCTTTCATCCTTTCGGGGTCGATAAATTAAGTACCAGTTAGGCACTGGGGTCAATGTAATCGACTTAATCCGTTTGTCTGTCCTTGTTTGTCCCCTCTATGTTCAATAAAATGAAGTAACCATCAAGTATTGAGGTTGATTCAATTGATTGTACCTTCTGCCAAACGTGTATACAAAACACACACTCGTACACAATAGGCTTCCGTACAGTTTCTATCTACCAAAATTCATTCACAAGGCTTTTGTTGCTGCAGAGCTGTAATAGCAGAAAACATTTACCCAAGATACTGCACAGTGGGATTGAACCCAATACCATGTGGTTGCAAAATGAGCTTTTTAACCACACAACAGTGCTAGCACCTACAGTAAAATAATCATGTTTGTTCTATGTGCACACCTTTTCCTTTTTTAAGGTTCAAGTATTGGGGTTGATATAATCAACCGGGCTCCTTCCTCAAATTTGATGCGTTTCTTTTCCTTGCTTGTATTGGAAATCAATCAATCAATCATCCTCATCGTCGTTTAACGTCCGCTTTCCATGCTAGCATGGGTTGGACGAATGACTGAGGGCTGGCAAACCAGATGGCTGCACCAGGCTCCAATCTTGACCTGGCAGAGTTTCTACAGCTGGATGCCCTTCCTAATGCCAACCACTCCAAGAGTGTGGTGGGTGCTTTTACATGCCACCGGCACAAGGGCCAGTCAGGTGGTACTGGCAACAGCCACACTCAAAGGGTGTTTTTTACGTGCCACCGGCACAGGAGCCAGTCCAGTGGCACTGGCAACGACCTCGCCCGAATGATTTTTCACGTGCTATTATCTGTGGAAAAGGATAATAAACAAAACCAACTTTTTATTTGTCCAAAACTGTATTTTAGTATATTACAACACAGTTAGGTGGCAAACTGGCAAAATCGTTTGTCTGCCAGGTAGAATGCTTAGTGGTATTTTGTTCAAGTTTATGTTCTGAGTTCAAGTTGAATCATGGTTTACTTTGTCTTTCATCCTTTAACCCTTTAGTGTTTGCATTATTCTGCCAAAATTAATGCTTCTTCATCCACATTGTTTTAAACTAATCCTGCATTATCTTGTAGCTATGAGATTTTGATGAAGTAACTATTCATTTTTAGAATTATATAGTAGGGCTGGTGTGAAAGGCCAGATCTGGCCAATTTTAACATAAAACAGGGGAGAATATTTTGGCCGGATATGGCTGGTTTAAATGCTAAAGGGTTAAGGCTCAATAAACTAAGTACCAGATTAGCACTGGAGTCGATGTAATTGCCTTAGCTCTTACCTAGAAATTGCTGGCCTTGTGCCAAAATTTGAAACCAATAAATTACAACACAGTCGATGTTAGACTGACACACTCTGACCCTGCCCATCACCTCCATATCACAGAATTTTGCTGTGTTCAGCAGAAAATGTCTCTAGCTTTTTATGCCATTCAAAGAATTTATCATTTTGTAGCAAAAGGAAAAAAGTTGTATTTATTTAAATTCTCAGTTTTGATGATTTTGCGAATGTGTCCTTATATACATTTGTGTGCGTGTTTATACATGCATATGTGTGTATAATCATGCGTATGTCTGTCTGCGTTGTAGGTTCCTTTCACTATATGTGCATGCCTGCATATTTGGGTGCGCACACATACACACACACACACATATATATATATACACACACACACACACACACACATATATATATATATATATATATTATATACATATATGCATACATATAAACATATACATATATATACACATATATATATATAATATATATATATTATATACATATATGCATACATATAAACATATACATATATATACACATATATATATATATATATATGTATAAGAACATATATATATATGTATAAGAACATATATATATACATATATATATACATATATATACATATATATATATATACATATATACATATATATACATATATATAACATATATATATATGCCTCTGTTCATTTATTTGTTTTTGTGCCTGTAATATTATATGTGTATATATATACACACACACACTGGGGGGTGAGGCTGAAAAGTTCCTGGCTTTGGGTAAAAGAAAATACAGGAAATTTCCATTAATTACGATTTTATTCAACATATCCCCCTCCTCTCAAATTCACACACTTATTGCAGCAGTGCTTAAGTTTTCCTAAGCCCTTTTAAAAGAACACAGAGGGCTGGGCCTCTCACCAGGCCTTTCGTGATACCCTCAAAGCCAGGGATTTTCCAGCACCCCCCCCCCCTCATATTTACTTATATGTAGCTAATTATGTCAGTAAATTCATAACCTAGATTCACGCTGATTCCCACATTAAAACTTTGGTATAGATTTACTTATTTACTTATATACATGTAATGGACTATAAACATTCAACTACTGCACATCAGAAATAAGAATAAGGCACTTGAATATCTATTCATATAAACCACTACACTTATTATTATGTATGTATGTATGAATGAATGAATGTGTATGTGTGTGATTCCAATAAATATATATATATGTATTATTATATATGAATGTATATTTGTGTGTTTGTGTCTATCTGTCTATCTATCCATCTACCTACCCCACCATCTATCTATCTATCTATCCACCCACCCATCACTCATCCATCATCTATCTATCTGTCTATCTATCGGTTTAGTCAGTGGAGGAAGAGCAGTGCCCATGATCCTTTTAAGGGCCACCATCATTTGAAAAGCACATTATAAAGATACCCAAAAGCAAGTGCTGGTGTTGGAATGGGTGATAGATTAAGTCTACCACAACAATTATTATAAACTATAAAGAGAGGAGAGATGGTGTTTGTAACATTTGTAGGAGGCCTTACAACAAAGGTCATGAAGGATGCCTCTCTTCCTCTGATGAATAAAAGATAAATTATAGAAAAATATTTTGTATATAGGGCAGTGGCTAGCAGAATTGATAGTGTAGTAGACATGAGTCCAGATCCTGTTGATTTTCAAATCCCTGGAAGAGATGACAAAGCTAAAATCCCCAGAAGGGATGATAAAGGCTAAGATAAACTAAGTACTTTCAATGAACACTGGTCAAGAACTGAGATTGATATAGTTTACTATAAAATCTATTTGCACTTATCAAAAAAAAAAAAAGCTGTGGCCTTGCAACTAGGTCAGCAATTATTGTTGTTGTTGCTGTTTAACTAAAGTGAAAATTTGCTGAATTTGCAGAAAGGTTTGAGAGTCTAAGAGAGATATTCCTGTGTTGATTTTAGTAAAGGTGATGAGCTGGCAGAATCGTAATAGCATCAGAGAAAATGCTTTGCAGCATTCATACCAGTTCCTTCTGAGTTCAAATCCTACTGAGGTCACCTTCACTTTTCCCCCTTTCAGGGGTCAATAAAATAAAGTACCAGTCAATTATTGGTGTTGATATAATCGACTTTGCCTCTCACTACCACCACCACCACCTCAGAAATTGCTGGCCTTGTGCCAAAATTTGAAACTATTATTATTATTATCATTGAGTGAGAGAGCAGTGCATGCCATCAAAGTGACACGGGAGTAAAATATACGAAGCCCAGTATACCCATCATGACTACCCGTCTGATAAAGGTACACCACTCACATGCATCACAAACATATGCACAATGTGATGATCTTATATCAAGATAAACAGCACATGATTTTGCAGGTGGGGCCCAGTTAGAATTTTTTTCAGGTTTGAGTAGCCCATCTCACTGAAAAGGTACCTGAATAAGGGTTGCTTAAGGATATTGAATGAAACACCCATGTTTCCAAAGGTGAATCATTCAAACCTCCAAGAATTCCTTTCAACATACGGCCATGATGCTCCCCCACTACTTCTGCTCGTGATCAGAGATGCACATATCATCAGCCACTAAGGGACATGGTCAACTGTTTAAGGTCAAACAACTGACAAGCAAATCTGTGGTATTGAGCAGAATATTTGCTGTAGCCCATCTCTTATACCAAGACAAAACAATGTACATGATAACATTTCGAATGAGTTTAGGTCAGAAGCCATGAGATCCACTGCCTGGTACTGCATCAGGGCATAGCCACGAGAGCCTTCTGTCTGGTACTGCATCAGGGTATTTATCATTATTATTATTATTATTATTAAGGCAGCTGAGTTGTTGTGTTGGACAAAATGGTTTGTGGGATTTTTCCAGCTCTTTACATTCTGAGTTCAAATTCCACTGATGTCAACTTTGCCTTTCAGGGTCAATGAAATAAGTGTCAGTTGAGCACTGGAGTTGATGTAATCAGCCAACCCCTCCCTCAAAATTTCAGGCCTTGTGTTCTGTAGTAGAAAGGGTTATTATTATCATTATTATTAGAATGGTAGAGTGATAGAATTGTTAAGTGTTGGACAAAAATGTCATGCAGTATTTGTCTCTTTACATTCTGGGTTCAAACCCTGCTGAGATCAACTTTGCCTTTTGTCTTCTCCGGGTCAATAAAATAGATTACCAGTCAAATACTTGCATCAATGGTATCAACTAACAA
Organism: Octopus sinensis; assembly: GCF_006345805.1. Classification (NCBI taxonomy): domain Eukaryota; kingdom Metazoa; phylum Mollusca; class Cephalopoda; order Octopoda; family Octopodidae; genus Octopus; species Octopus sinensis. The sequence goes on from NC_043010.1 coordinate 14,062,804, forward strand.
AAAGGCAGCAAGCTGGCAGAATCTTTAGCATGCCGGGTGAAATGCTTTGTGGTATTTTGTCCGCCGCTGCGTTCTGAGTTCAAATTCCGCCAAGGTCGACTTTGCCTTTCATCCTTTCGGGGTCGATAAATTAAGTACCAGTGATGCACTGGGGTCAATGTAATCGACTTAATCTGTTTGTCTGTTAGCCCCTTGTGGGCAATAAAGAAATAGGTATCAACTAACTCTATCCTCCAAAAATTACTAGTTTTCTGGCCAATTTAGAAATGAGTATTATTAATTATGAATGCAATGCATTTGGCAGAGACAACAGAAGTGCTGGACAATTTGTCTTTTAGTTTGATATTTAGGTCAGTGTGTTTTGAGTTCAAATCCTGTCATGGTTGACTTGGCCTTTCACTTTTGGGAGTCAATAAAATAAGTACTTGTTACTGTTCTTTATCCCCAGGTCAGCCCCTATTAAGTAGTCTTATGTTCAAAAGCATTCTTGTCATGATCATCTTAGCTTTTTCATATTTGTTGGGAATCTGGGATTGCATTATCCAACATACCCTTTTCTAAGATGGTAGCATGTGATTTGTAGGATATTTGGTTGCTATTTCTTGTGAGCTGAGCAACCACCATGGTCAAAATTTCTCTATATTAAAGTTCCTGGGTTCAAATCCTACCTAGATGAAGTTTGCCTTTCCATCCCTTCAGGATAGATAAAATAAAGTACCAAATCAAGCAAACAGTGTTGATTGCCTCAGTGAATTTCTCAGTATTTGTTGGCTAAATTAGAATCAGATTTTTATCAGTGTTGCAACTCTGCCATCCTCTTCCCCCCCACTGAAGTTTGACACTTGTACTTTTACATAACAAGGAAAATATATATATGCCATATTCCCCTCTCTGCTACCTCCTTTTACAGGTTGCTAGAGCAGGGTGGAATGAAGGGAGGGAGGGAGGATGTGCTTATATTACCCATGAATCTAGGGTGATAGAAGGAGTTGTGGTTGATATTGTGAAAGCTTTCTTTCTTCTCGTGTGGAATTTAGACAATTTTTAATAAGTACCAAATGTTGTTTATCTCTAGTGTCCCACTGCCTTTGTTTCCAACTGTTGTCTGTTCTCTCTCGGCAGGACATCACCTGGATGGCTGCAGAGATGCGGGGAGTAGTCGCCAAGTGTGCTGTTGTTGTTGTTGTTGTTTCCTCCACACCTCTTGCATCTACTCTTCCTTCATCTCTTTGCTGGCTTGTTACTCCTGCCTACAGTCTAAAATGAAATCATAACATTTAATCTACTGTCGACCTTTTAACCTATATTAAAAACCCTGTTTGTGGTGTGTATGCACAGAGAGAGAGAGAGTGTGTGTGTGTGTAGGAGCAAGGAGAAATGTGAACTTTTGAAAATGAAAGATGGTTATACACTATGTACCAACTATCAACTTTTCCCTTTCCGCCTCTGACTGATCAAGTCATGTACTCGTGTGTGTGCATGCGAGTGTATAAAGACATTCAATAAATATATACATTATTCATATATATTTTATATACTCACACACACACACATACATATACAGGGTGCAGTGAATAAACTGTCCTAAATTACACAAAAATGAAAATAACACTGACATCTCATTTTAACAGATATACTTAGCAAAATTACACAAAAATATCTTGAAATACTAATGAGTAAATTTATTCAAAAAAATCCCCATTGGCTTCAACCATGGCCTCCAGATGACTTCAGAATCCCCTGCAACTCTTCTGGATGGTCTCCTTGTTTTAAGTTGGTGAATGCTGCCATAATCCTTGCATTCAGTTCATCTTTGGTGTTACAAGGAGTTTTGTTGGTCTTTTGCTCAACTGCACCCCACACATAATAATCAAGGGGGTTTGCTGTCTGGGGAGTTAGGTGGCCAGATGTTAGGGGTGATGTGGTCGCAGAAATTGTCTGACAGCCATGACTGGGTTCTGCTGCTTGTGTGGAATGGTGTAGAGTCCTGTTGCCAGACATAGGGTCTTGGCCCAGGGAAGCACCTTCTTGGCCCAAGAGAGCACTACTCCCTCCAGGTACTTGATGTAGGCCTCCATGTTGAGCCTGAAGCTGTATGGGAAGATGAATGGAGGCATAGCGTTGCCATCACTAGTGATCACTCCAAACACCATGATATTGACTGGATGTTTGATCTTTATCACTCTTGGTACATGCACTGTCCTCAGATTGACACGCAAACACTCTGAAATGTTCGTATTTGAGCCTCTGGTACAAATGCCAAGCAGTACAGCATGTCATTTCCAAATTTCTGACAGTGTCATGGTACTGTTTTTCTCACAGACAGTGCCCAACTGACCCTACTATACTGTGTAGTTGACAAAACCCAAAACAAAGTATGTGCATGCATGAAATAAAAAATATAAAATGGCAACAATTTACCCATTGCACCCTGTTTAGTGGAAACTAAAGATGGGTACAAGTGTATATTATTAGTTCTTGCATATGTTTTACCATTGCAATGGTGAAATGTATGTAGTAATTAATAATTAATCTTTGTGTTTATCTTAATTTTCCCACACATATGCTCTGTATATCATAACTAGTAACACTACTAATTACAGTGTCTAACTAACCACTATATGGGAAGCTGATTGGATAATGACAATCTACATGGAGCTCTGACTCATACAGAAGTACTTGGTTGTACATCTAACTCAGTAGTTCTCAACCAGGGTCCATCTGGCCCTTGGGGGGGTCCATGTAAGATTTTGTTGTTAAGATATATCTATGGTAAATTGCTTTTACTTCTACAATACTCTTTTACTTGTTTCAGTCATTTGACTGTGGCCATGCTGGAGCACCACCTTTAGTCGAGCAAATCGACCCCACGACTTATTCTTTGTAAGCCTAGTACTTATTCTATCGGTCTCCTTTGACGAACCGCTAAGTTACGGGGACGTAAACACACCAGCATCGGTTGTCAAGCGATATTGGGAGGACAAACACAGATACACAAACACATACACACACACACATACATATATATACGACGGGCTTCTTTCAGTTTCCGTCTACCAAATCCACTCACAAGGCTTTGGTCGGCCCGAGGCTATAGTAGAAGACACTTGCCCAAGGTGTCACGCAGTGGGACTGAACCCGGAACCATGTGGTCGGTAAGCAAGCTACTTGCCACACAGCCACTCATTCAGAATATTTAAATAATTTTTTTTCTTTTTTTATAATTCCTAATAATATTCAATTATAAAAAATATATGATTCTTTGAAACTTCGAATGGTTTTGAAGGTCCATCTGAGTAAAATGGGAATCTAAGGGGTCCATAGCTAAAAAAAAAAAAATGTTGAGAAACACTGATCTAACTGCACACACACACATGCAATTCCAGTTGATCAGTCACTGGAACTAGCTAAATTACTGACGTTGCAGTGTAAGCGGCTGATTATTCTACAGACATGTGTAGGCTTGAAGTAATCCTTTGAAGAATCCGGGTAACAAGGCTTGGATGCTTGAAATTACAGTCGCAAAGTTTCTGTCTATCCAATTTCATTCACAAGTTTTGGGTCAACTTGAGATTATATTGAGAAAAAAACACTTGCTCAGTGTGTTGTGCTGAGGGATTGAACCGGAAAATTCATGAAGGTCTTGTGAATAATTTGGCCATGTCTGCAACAAGATATCTACAAGTATGCATGTATGCGCACGTTCATTCATGCATATGTATTATGTGAGGGTGCATAGCCTAATGGTTGGTGAGTTGCAAGACAAGACAAACACAACACACACACATACACATGGCAGCTTTGGTCGGCCTGGGGCTATAGTAGAAGATAATTGCTCAAGGTGCCATACAGTGGGACTGAACCCCAAACCATTTGGTCCGGAAGTGAATTTCTTAACCACACAGCCATACCTACACTTATACATTAAATACACATTTACATTCATGAGGAAGGGCATCCAGCCGTAGAAACACTGCCAGATCAGACTGGAGCCTGGTGCAGCCTTCTGGCTTCCCAGACCCCAGTTGAACCGTCCAACCCATGCTAGCATGGAAAGCGGACGTTAAACGATGATGATGATGATTCCCATAATACTTCTGCATCTGGCCAAACTGAATATTAATGAATATTAATCTCATTAGCTTCACCATCCCACCTCACTCTAATCTAGGTCTAGGGCCTTATAAGATTATGAACAATATCCTCTCTCAAACAAGCAATTTGAATAAAACAAATTATTCATGTCTAATATCGTAGACATTGAATTTAATTTCTTGCGATTATTGCTTACATAGCACTTGTTGATAGTCACACATGATCCGTCTGTTTCCCGCAGTGTGAGCTGTGGGCTTTATGAGATATTATTATTCCATATATTAGTACACAGCACTGCTATAACTATGTAACAAACACCATATGTCGTGCATAGTACACTATATATTATACTAAATCAGACATGGGTAACAGTGTATGTAGCAGAGACAACATTGATTTTATACTAAATAAATTATAAGAATATATTAGTTGAACCTAACAAAAATCTTACAAAATCCTAGTAAAAAGGTATGTTTATATAAGCATGATTTTGCATAAGCTATAAATAAAAAAAATTAAAAGTTGTAAAGACCTTAGAATGTTGTCAGTTGCCCATACCTGTTATAAATGGTATTGATGTTATTGTGATAAGGTGGCGAGCTGGCAGAAACGTTAGCTCGCCGGGTGAAATGCTTAGCGGTATTTCGTCTGCGTTACGTTGTGAGTTCAAATTCTGCCGAGGTCGACTTTGCCTTTCATCCTTTCGGAGTTGATAAATTAAGTACCAGTTACGCAATGGGGTCGATGTAATCGACTTAATACTTATGTCTGTCCTTGTTTGTCCCCTCTGTGTTTATCCCCTTGTGGGTAATAAAGAAATAGGTATTGATGTTATTGTGTCTGTTGATATCTAAACTGAAGGCGCGTGGCTCAGTGGTTAGAGCGTTGAGCTTACGATCGTGAGGTTGTGAGCTCGAATCCTGGACCGGGCTGCGTGTTGTGTTCTTGAGCAAGACGCTTTATTTCAGGTAGCTTCAGTTCACTCACTGTAGAAATGAGTTGCGACGTCACAGGTGCCAAGCTGTATCGGCCCCTTTTGCCTTTCCCTTGGATAACACTGGTGGTGTGGAGAGGGGAGGCCGGTATGCATGGGCGACTGCTGGTCTTCCATAAAACAACCTTGCCCGGTTGCAAGCCCATGGTCAGTGTCTGACCAAAGGGGGTCACAAAAAAAATCACAACAATATCTAAACTCTTCTACTCCCTGTCTGTATGCATTTAAAAATTATATTGTGCATCTTTAGAGTTGAGGTCAGTGAGGAATAAATCTGCTCTGCCACTCTGTTGCAGGTTACAACTTCTTCATAATCTCTTAATTATACATATTTCTTTACAACCCACAAGGGGCTAAACACAGAGAGGACGAACAAGGACAAACAAATGGATTAAGTCTATTATATCGACCCCAGTGCGTAACTGGTACTTATTTAATCGACCCCGAAAGGATGAAAGGCAAAGTCAACCTCGGTGGAATTTGAACTCAGAATGTAGCAGCAGGCGAAATACTGCTAAGCATTTCGCCCAGCGTGCTAACGATTCTGCCAGCTCGGTGCCTTCATAATCTCTTAATTATACAGCTGGCAGCTGAGAGTGAACTAGAGCAATGCTGAGTCAAGAGTGCTTGGCTCTCTACGTTGATTCATTGATAGATGATATTTTCCTGAAACGATGCCAGTCTCTCATCTTTTAAAAGTAGCACCCCTACCAGTATGTCCACATTCCAATGGTGTTTTAATTTTTGCCTTTCATCTTTCCAGAGTGGATAAAATGTATATCAGTCAAGTACTGTGATTGATACAATCAACAACTGTAAAACACACACACATCCTCTTTCTCTTTCTCTCTTTCTCTCTCTCTCTCTCTCATCCCTCTCTGTATCTGATTGATATCATAAACTGTAGGGTTAGGGTACTCTGTCTCTCTCTTCCCCTCCCTCTCTCTTCCTATCTTGCCCCTGCTCTCTCTCTCTCTCCACCTATCTCTCTCCTGCTCTCTCTCTCTCCCTATCTCTCCCCTGCTCTCTCTCTCCCCCTTGCTCTCTATCTCTCCCCTGCTCTCTCTCTCTCTCTCTCTCTCTCCCTATCTCTTCCCTGCTCTTTCTCTCTCCCTATCTCTCCCCTGCTCTCTCTCTCCCCCTATCTCTCTTCTGCTCTCTCTCTCTCCCCTGCTCTCTCTCCCTATCTCTCCCCTGCTCTTTCTCTCCCCTATCTTTCCCCTGCTCTCTCTCTCCCTATCTCTCCCCTGCTCTTTCTCTCTCTCCCCTATCTCTCCCCTGCTCTCTCTCTCTCTCTCCCTATCTCTCTCTCTCCCTCCCTCCCCATCTCTCCCCTGGTCTCTCGCACACAACATATATATATATATATATAGAGAGAGAGAGAGACGATGCGCTTTCACACAGTATCTGTCTACTAAATTCACTCACAAGGTATTAATCAGCCCAGGGTTATAGTAGTGGATACTTGCCCCAGGTACTGTACAGTGGGTTTGAACCTGCAACCATGTGGTTGCAGAGTGTGCTTCCTAAACACACAGCTATACATGTGCTTATACTATTCCTACTTAGCTTTGTATATATTTTTATCTCCTTGTGCCAATACAAAGCAGTCAGTTTTCTTAAAACTAAAATTTGCTTTCAATCTAAAGTTAAATATTTTTTTTCTTTATTTCTTTAAGTAAATATTTTTTTTTTTAAATAATTAGAATTTTTTTCAGTTTCGTTATTTTGAAAATAATGAAATATAATTCTCTGTGCTAAATGTTCTAAACTTGAGAGAAATGGGTTAAAATTGAACACACCCTTGTAATGTAATAAATTGCTATAAATTATTTTATTGTTAATGGTTAATCTTGCATTACAACTGATGCTGTGGAATATTAGTTTAAATAAAATGGGATATTCTGTTGTGTCTGGGGAGAGTCATTTATATACAATATAAAATTCAAAATTTAAATCATTTAAATTTAAAGTTAAAATTTAATATATATATTTATACTATAAAATTAGATTTAATCCTAAATCTAATTTTTCCCTGTAAGTTTGGATTTACTCCCTAATATTATATATATATATATATATATATATATATATATATATATGGCATGTACCTAAGTGTATATGATTATGTGATTGTGCAGCTGTATTGATGTGTATTTGTGTGCAGATGCATATGTATGTTGTGCATGTGTAGCTATGTATACTGTGTTTGTTTTTGGGTGTGTTTATTTATTTGAGACTATGTATGAGAAAATGTAGTAGACGTGTGGGTGTTTATTCCAAGTCGTTCAAGATTGATTAGCTTCCTCTTGTCTACTGAGGTTTTAGCACTCTGTTTCCATGGTAACAGAAGCAAAGCCAACAATTTCGCCTCTCACTCACTCACCCACAGCCCCCCTCCTTAACCCATTAGTTGAAATTTCTTTCTGTTCAAGGAGATTGATTGGAGGGCAGACAAAATTAAAAGTAAGACACTAGGATCTGAGGAAACTAGTAATGATAGATGTCTACAAATAGTAATGTAAATAGGTCACACAACACAATAGGTTTTTATGTTGTGAGGAAGAAGAGAAAGAAATTCGATGTTTTTAGCAGAGCCCTTTGTCCAAGAGAAATTTAGCATTGTGATTATTTAATGGTAGCAGAGAGGGGAAATCAGTAGATAAATTGTACAGTTGTGTTCTAGATATTAAATCTTACCCGAGTTGCTATTGCCTTTCATCTTTTCGGAATCAGTAAACTCAAGTACAGGTATAGGATTGATGAAATCAAGTACAATTCAAGTACTGAATAAATTAAGGTACCAGTCAAGTACTGGGAGGTGTGGATCCAATGAAATAAAGTACCTGTCAAGTACTGGACTTGATTAAAAAAAGAAAAAAAAGAAGTCCCAGTCAGTTATCAGGTAAAATAAAGTAGTACCAATGGTTAATGAAATGAAGGAACAATCAAGCACTTAGGCCAGTGTTACAAATTTTTGCTAAATATTTCTAACTAAACTGTGTGGTAAGTAGCTTGCTTGCCAACCACATGGTTCCGGGTTCAGTCCCACTGCGTGGCACCTTGGGCAAGTGTCTTCTACTATAGCCTCGGGCCGACCAATGCCTTGTGAGTGAATTTGGTAGACGGAAACTGAAAGAAGCCTGTCGTATATATATATATATATATATATATATATATGTGTGTGCGTGTTTGTCCCCCTAGCATTGCTTGACAACCGATGCTGGTGTGTTTATGTTCCCATCACTTAGCGGTTCGGCAAAACAGACCGATAGAATAAGTACTGGGCTTACAAAAGAATAAGTCCCAGGGTCGAGTTGCTCGATTAAAAAAGGCGGTGCTCCAGCATGGCCGCAGTCAAATGACTGAAACAAGTAAAAGAGTAAAAGAGTAAACTGATGCATGTGCTTGTCTAATTAGTATTGGTTTGACCCAGGTTAGCCCTGATCAAGTAGATGTACGGTGAAAGCCAGTTTGGCCATGACAATCCCCTTTTTTTTTTTATTAAAAAATTTGTTTTGGACAGTGAACTGGCTAATGTGTTAATATGTTGTTTTTCTCTTTTTAACCCTTTAACAATCAGATTACTCTGTCAAATGTAAAGCCTGTTTAATTACATTGTTTTAAATTAATTGTACAGCATCTTGTAACTCTGAGATTTTGATGACGACCCTGTTTATTTTTAGAATGACTTTGTAGGGTAGGTGTGAGAGGTCAGAGCTGGCTGGTTTGAGCATAAAACAGGAAGACAATTTTGGCCTGATATGGCCGGTTGAAACACTAAAGGGTTAAAGATGGTAGTGCATGGTTTGAGGGAAATTTGGTTGCTATGTCTAGTAAATCATGTAATGACATATAGGGACTATTGTTAGTATTTGTGGAAAAGAAAGAAGCTGTTGGAAGATGATCTGTGTTCAATTCCTACCAAGGTCAGCTCTGCCTGCTTTTCATCCCTCAGGTTGTACATAGCTCAGTAGTGAGGGTTGATATAATCATCAAAATCCCTCCTCCAACGTTTGAGGAACACTATTATTTAATGGTTGAGTAACAGAAAATGATAGATTTGCAGATATAAATGCTTCATAGTACTTTGTCCTTCTCTGCTGAATTGAAATCTCCAACACTTTTTCTTCCAGTCTCTGATTTTGATCAAAATATGTACCAATCATTTGTGACTATACATCTTAACTAAAATTTGTCGCTCATTGCTAGATATCATCATCATCATCATCATTATTATTAGTATTAGTATTTGTGTTTGTTATTATTATTCTTTTTTTATACTGATCTATGCTATGTACACGTCCATTTCTTTCATTTCTACATTTCATTTCATCATTCCTTACCACGTAAATCACCGCATTCTATGTCTGTCTTTGTATTGTCACCCCTCATCCTTTGCCCAGATGCTAAATAAAAGAAATTATTAATATCATCATCATCATCATTATTATTAAGAAGATAACGAGCTGGCAGAATCGTTAGCACGCCGGGCGAAATGCGTAGCCGTATTTCGTCTGCCGTTACGTTCTGAGTTCAAATTCCGCCGAGGTCGACTTTGCCTTTCATCCTTTCGGGGTCGATAAATTAAGTACCAGTTACGCACTGGGGTCGATATAATAGACTTAATACCTATGTCTGTCCTTGTTTGTCCTCTCTGTGTTCAGCCCCTTGTGGGCAGTAAAGAAATAGGTATTTCGTCTGCCGTTACGTTCTGAGTTCAAATTCCGCCGAGGTCGACTTTGCCTTTCATCCTTTTGGGGTCGATAAATTAAGTACCAGTTACGCACTGGGGTCGATATAATCGACTTAATCCATTTGTCTGTCCTTGTTTGTCCTCTCTGTGTTTAGCCCCTTGTGGGTAGTAAAGAAATAAGAATTGTTAGCATGCTGGATGAAATGCTTAGAGGCCTTTCTTCCTGCTCTTTACTTTCTAGGTTCAAATTCTGCTAAGCTTGAGTTTACCATTTCATCCTTTCGGGGTTGATGAAATAAGTACCATTTAAACACCAGGGTTGATGTAATTGACGAGCCCCACGTCCGCCCAAACTTTTAGCCACATGCCTATTGTAGAAAAAATTATTGTTATTATTGTTATTATTATTATTATTATTAGTATTAAGGTGGTGAGCTGGCAGAATCGTTAGCATGTCTGGGAAAATGCTTAGCAGCATTTTACCCATCTTTATGTTCTGAGTTCAAATTCCGTTGAGTTCGACTTTTGAGGTCCTTTTGAGGTCAATAAATTAAGTACCAGTCGAGTACTGGGGTCGATGTAATTGTCTTACACCTCCCCCAAAATTTCAGGACTTGTGCCTTTAGTGGAAAGGATTATTATTATCATGATGAGTTGGCAGAATCCTTAGCAACTTGGACAAAAAAAATGGCATTTCTTCCTACTCTTCACCTTCAGGGTAGATAAAATGAGTAACTAGTCAGGTACTGGAGTGGATGAAATTGACTAGCTCCCTCTCCCAGAATTTCAGGCCCTTGGCTAGAATGAAAAGAGGGATTATTATGCCTCATCAACTTTTTCAAGTTCCACTTGAAAAGGAAGATGAGAGTAGAGAGGGAAGTGCTGTCTCGTGGCAAATTTATTGAAAGGTGGGTGAATGTCGCAAGAATGGCCAGTATGAACGGACCAATTCTGAGGATACACCTGTAAAAAAAAAGGTAATATATAAAAGGAGAAAGGAGCTCTCTACCCCCCTTCCCTTTTGCCCAGGCTCCCGTGGTTTTTATGGGGTTTTCCATGAGTAACCTTTTCGAAGCGCCTCCCCCTATTGGGAGTTTTACTTTGTTATATATTTTCGTTGTTATCTTGCATTTTTACACGGACTTTACAAACAGATAAAACCCTTTTTGTAACTTTCGTCCTGTATTTTGTCCTTAAATGTTTTATTTGATTTTTGTTAGCCCTTGTGGCCAATAAACAAATTAATTATTATTATTATTATTATTATTATTATTAGGGCAGTGAGCTCGTAGAGTCGTTAGCATGCCAGGCAAAATGCTTTGCAGCATTTCGTCCATATTTACATTCTGAGTTCAAATTCCACCAAGGCTGACTTTTATCTGTCAACCTTTTGAGGTTGATAAACTAAGTACCAGTTGAACTCTGGGGTAGAGGTAATCAACGTAGCCTTTCCCCAGTAGTTGCTGGTCTTGTACCTTAATTTTAAATTATTATTATTATTATTATTATTATTATTTGCATTCTCACCAGCTTCTTTCTTTTTTCTTTTTCTCTCACACTTTTTCTTCTTTATAGCATCTGTGCGCGCATCATGTCATCTGCAAACATACACACCCATAATTATCCCACAGGAGATACCTGGGACAATGAATGCTTTGCTTCTAAGGGCCAGAGAAAGTACTCTGACAAGTACATGAACAGGACCAACAGGCAGAAATCCCAAAACAATCGCCTCTCTCACACAGATGCCAAGATCATTGAGCAAGGGAAACAACGGTGGCAGGACAAATGCAATTCACTCGTAACATCCCGCACGCAGAAGAAAAAAGAAACTAAACCTCAAACCGTTAATGTGAGTCCTAGCTAAATCCCACATCACCATGTTCTGTTTTGCTTTTTTTTTTTTTTTTATTTTATTTATTTGTTCATTCCTTTATTTATATATGTATTTAGTAATTTATTATTATTATTATTATTATTATTATTATTCAAATTCTGCCCGAGGTCAACTTTGCCTTTCATCCTTTTGGGGGGAGGGGGGTCAATAAATTAAGTACCAGTAAAAAATACTGGGCTCAGTGTAATCGACTAGTCCCCTCCCCCCGCAGCATGCTGGGCAAAATGCTTAGCAGCTTCGCCTTTCATCCTTTTGGGGTCGATAAATTAAGTACCAGTAAAATACTGGGGTCAGTGTAATCGACTAGTCCCCTCCCCCCGCAGCATGCTGGGCAAAATGCTTAGCAGCTTCGCCTTTCATCCTTTTGGGGTCGATAAATTAAGTACCAGTAAAATACTAGGGTCAGTGTAATCGACTAGTTCCCTCCCCCCGCAGCATGCTGGGCAAAATGCTTAGCAGCTTCGCCTTTCATCCTTTTGGGGTCGATAAATTAAGTACCAGTAAAATACTGGGGTCAGTGTAATCGACTAGTTCCCTCCCCCCGCAGCATGCTGGGCAAAATGCTTAGTACCTTCGCCTTTCATCCTTTTGGGGTCGATAAAATAAGCACCAGTTGGACACGAGGGTTGCCCTCAGTCAAAATCGTCCAACCCATGCTAGCATGGAAAGCAGACATTAAATGATGATGATGATGATGATTCATCCCCTCCCCCAAAATTGCTGCCCTTGTGGCAAAATTTTTGAAAGAATTATTGTTGTTATTATTCAAATTACACCGAGGTCGTCTTTGTCTTTCATCCTTTCGGGGTCAATGAATTAAGTACCAGTGAAACACTGAGGTCGATGTAATTGACTAGTCCTCTCCCCTGAAATTTCAGGCCTTGTGCCTTTAGTAGAAAGGATTATTATTATTATTATTATTATTATTATTATTAAGGTGGCAAGCAACTTTGTCTTTCATTCTTTCAGAGTTGATAAAATAAGTACCGGTTAAACGCTGGGGGTAGATGTAATTGACTATCCCCCTCCCCCCCAAATTTCAGGCCTTGTGCCTATAATAGAAAGGATTATATTACATGCTCCTTAGGTGGCAAGCTGGCAGAAGCATTAGCATGCTGGGCGAAATGCTTAGTGGTATTTTGTCCGTCTTTATGTTCTGAGTTCAAATTCCACTAAGGTCGACTTTGCCTTTCACCCTTTCAGGGTTGATAAGTACCAGTGAAACACTGGGGTCGATGTAATCAACTCATCCCCTCCCACAAAATGGCTGCTCTTGTGGCAAAATTTGAAACCATTATTATCCCCCTATTGGGAGTTTTAATTGTTACTTATTTTTCGTTGTCATCCTGCTTTTGTACACGGGACTTTTTCAAACAGACAAAACCCTTTGTATCTTTCGTCCTGTGTTTTGTCCCTTTATGTTTTAATTGATTTTTGTTAGCCCTTGTGGCCAATAAACGAACGATTATTATTATTATTATTATTATTATTATTATTAGCTAGCAGAATCGTTACCACACTGTGCAAAAAACTTAGCAGCATTTTGTCAGTCTTTACATTCTGAGTTCAAATTCTGCCAAGGTCGACTTTGCCTTTCGTCCTTTCAGAATCAATTAAATAAGTACCAGTATAGCAACGGGGTCGATGTAATCGACTGAACCCCCTCCCCCAAATTCCAGGCCTTGTGCCTTTAGTTGAAAGGATTATTATTATTATTATTATTATTATGAGCTGGCAGAATTGTTAGCATTTTGGTCAAAAATTCTTAGCTGCATTTCTACTGGTTTTACAGCCTGAGTTCAAATATTAGCGAATTTGACTTTACCTTTCATCCTTTTGTGGTCAATAAAATAAGTACTAGTTGAACAGTGGGGTTGATGAAATCGGCAACCCTTGTGCTTTTAATAGAAAGAATTATTATTATGATTATTATCATCATCATCATTATCATCATTATTAAGGCAGCAAGCTGGCACAATCGTTAGCACACTGAACAAAATGCTTAGCAGAATTTTATCTTCACATTCTGAGTTCAAATGCCGCTGAGGTCAACTTTCCCTTTCATCTTTTTGGGGTCAGTAAATTAAGTACCAGTAAAACACTGGGTTTCGATGCGGTCAACTAGTCGCATCCCTCAAAATTTCAGGCCTTGTGCCTGAAAGGATTATAATAATAATAATTATAATAATTATTATTATTCTTATTTCTTCCATCTTTACTTTCTAACTTCAGATTTCACTGAGGTCGACTTGGCCTTTCATCCTTTCAGAATTAATGAAATAAGTACCAGCCAAGCTTTGGGGTCAGTGTAATCGACTAGCCCCCTCCTCCAAAATTTCAAACCTTGTGTCTCTAGTAGAAATAATTATTATCATCATTATAATTACTATTACATGCTATATTAGTTAGCAAAGATGCTGCCTTGAGGTTTGGTGACAGCACATCTCTTCAGATCTCAAGAATCTTTCTCAAGTGCACCAATTACCACAGGAATAATTGTTCATCTTAATCTTGTAAAACCTCTTCATTTCTCTGGCTAGGTACAGTTGTTGCTGTTGTTGTTGTTGTTATTATCATTATTATTATTATTATTATTATCTTTTTGGGGTCGATAAATTAAGTACCAGCCAAGCGCTGGGGGTCAATGTAATCGACTATCTCCCTCCCAACAAATTCCAGGCCTTGTGTCTATAATAGAAAGGATTATTATTACTATTATTATTATTATTATTATTATTATGTTGAGCTAGCAGAATCATTAGTGCATTGGACTAAATGTTTAGTGGCATTTCTTTTGGTCTTACATTCTGAGTTCAAATTCCACTGAGGTAGACTCTTCCTTTCATCCCAGTACCAGTTGAGCATTGGGGTTCACGTTATCAACCAAATCCTTCCCGCGCAAAACTTCAGGCCTTGTGCCTATTCTGGAATGGATTATTATTATTATTATTATTAAAGGTGGCGAACTGGCAGAAGCGTTAGCACACTGGAAGAAATGCTTAGCGATATTTCACCCATTCCTATGTTCTGAGTTCATATTCTGCCAAAGTCGACTTTACCTTTCATCCTCTCGGGGTCAGTGAAATAAGTGCCAGTTGAGGACTGGGGTCAGTGTGATTGACTAGCCGTCTACCCCAAAATTTCAGGCCTTGTGCCTACAGCAGAAAGGATTATTATTATTATTATTATTATTATTATTATAAAGTTTGGTACTTATTCTGTAGGTCTCTTTTGTCGAACCACTAAGTTACGAAGACATCAATAAACCAACACTGGTTGTCAAGTAGTTGTGGTAGGCAATCACTTTACATCCAGTAAAAGTGGTTGGTATTTGGAAGGGTATAAAGCCATTAAACTCCATTCCAAAACAGACCTCACTGGTGCTGGTGCCACATAAAAAGCACCCACTCTGTAAAGTGGTTAGCATTAGGAAGGGCATCCAGCTGTAAAAATCATGCCAAAAGAGACCCCGTGCTGGTGCTGGTACCACATGCAAAACACCCAGTCCACTCTGTAAAGTGGTTGGCATTAGGAAGGGCATCCAGCAAATGAACCACACCTCACCAGTGCTGGTACCATGTAAAAAGCATCCAGTTCACTCTGCAAAGGGGTTGGAGCTAGGAAGGGCATCCGGCCATAAAAACTATGCCAAACAAACTTTGCAGGGGCTGCTGTCATGTAAAAAGCATTCAGTTTACTCTGTAAAAGTGTTTGGCATAAGGAAGGGCATCCAGCTGTAAAAACCACGACAAAACAGACATTGGAGCTTGGTGCAGTCCTCTGGCTTGCTACCTCCTGTCAAACCATCCAACTCATGCCAGCATTGAAGATGGACATTAAATGATGATGATGGTGTACACGGATTCCTCACAGTTTCTGTCTAGCAAACTCACTCACAAGGCATTGGTTGGCCTGAAGCTGTTGTAACTATTACCCAAGGTGCCACACAGTAGGATTGAACTTGAAAATCATGTGCTCGCAACCCACGCTTTAACCACACAGCCATGTCTGAAAGGGAAAATGACAAATTGGTCATAATTGGAATGTCTTTAATCATAACCTGAGATGGGGCAAAACATCACCACTGGAGACTACTTGATTCCAACTTAGAACCTTCAGTTTCTTTATTTGGAACAAAGGGAAACAGCAAAGAATATGAAGAAAATAAAGTTTTCTTTCAATATTTCACCTTTTATCAAGGTCTAATTTTATACTGGTGCCCCAGCATGACCACAGTCTGGAATTCTTTCTTTTTGTTTATTTAGTTAATTGTTTATTCTATTTCATTGTATATGTATTTGTTTCTTTTCTTTTGTAATATTTTTTCATTTCTAATCAGTAAAAGATTCAGTAGTTTTCATTTTTCTTTTCCTATGTTATACTTTTATTCATTTAATCAATTTTACTTGAGGCTCAATATAATGTCCTTTGAGAGGTTTCAACAGTTTTCCATCTTATCCTGTACATTTCTGGCACCTATTTGAAATAGAAAAGTACTTGAGCAAACAAGAGGGACTCAGCACAGATGACCGGCCAAATTCCTCTCACAATGAAAGAGAAAATATATTGGACAGTTCCCCAGATAATGCAGTTCTATATTTAAGAGATGAGGAGTTATGTACATTATTTACATTTGACGGATATTTGTCCTCATCTTAACCACTACACCATATGCCCATGGGCATATGGCCTGAATAATAATAACATCGAAAAATACCTTAGGAATGAGAACCTAGGTTCGAAATTTCCTCAAAACACCTGATGAAGGCTGGAGGGTATATCAGCCGAAATGTTGTGTTAACAACAAACAAGACGAGGACAAATATCTGTCAAATTGTTAAATCGAGTGAGGTCGTTGCCAGTGCCGCCTGACTGGCCCCATGCCAGTGACACGTAAAAGCACCCTCTACACTCTCGGAGTGGTTGGTGTTAGGAAGGGCATCCAGCTGTAGAAACTCTGCCAGATCAAGATTGAAGCCTGGTGCAGCCATCTGGTTCACCAGCATTCAGTCAAAATCGTCCAACCCATGCTAGCATGGAAAGCGGACGTTAAACGATGATGATGATGATGATGAATGTGGTTCCCCAGATATATGAAAAAATAGGATGACCATAACTGGATTGTTTTTGATCAGTGATCCACAAATCTTGGAATGACCTTGGATTCAACAACAACAACAACAACACTAAATGTATACTGGGAACGTAATGAAATTGGAAAAGCGGCAAGGTGTACAAGTAATCATATAATAGAATGAACATTGGTCTTATGGAACTGTCTTACCTATTTCCCAGATAAATATGGTCTTAATTCTTGTAAACCAGTTTTGTGTTGATTGATTCATGATTCTTAGAGCAGCTCCTCATAAGATTTTTTTCTTCCTTACTTTCCTTTCTTTTGTAACTGACAACATATTAAAATGGTTTCTTGGAGCCTGTTTTATTGCTGATGTCTTACTGCCTTATTGAGAGTGACTAAAAATAGTAACCCATCTTACTATAGGCACAAGATCTGAAATTTGGGGAATGGGGCTAGTTGATTATATTGACCCCAGTGTTTCACTGGTACTTAATTTATGGACCCCTGTGTTTCACTGGTACTTAATTTATGGACCACAGGCGGTGAGCTGGCAGAAACGTTAGCACGCTGGCGAAATGCTTAGCAGTATTTCGTCTGCCGTTACATTCTGAGTTCAAATTCCGCCGAGGTCGACTTTGCCTTTCATCCTTTCGGGGTCGATAAATTAAGTACCAGTTATGTACCGTTTTTCGATATAATCGACTTATTCCATCTGTCTGTCCTTGTTTGTCTCCTCTGTGTTTAGCCTCTTGTGGGTAGTAACGAAATAGGTACTTAATTTAAGGACCCCAAAAGGATGAAAGGTAAAGTCAACCTCTTCAGCATTTGAACTCAGAACATAAAGACAAATGAGATGCCACTAAGCATTTTGCCTGGCATGCTAACAATTCTGCCAACTCACCACCCTCTTAATAACAACAACAACAATACTTTTTACAATAGGCACAAGGCCTAAAATTTTAGGGTCAGTCAATTACATCAGCTCCAGTACTCAACTAGTAACCTTTTTTTTTATTGTCCCCATAACTTGGCAGTTTGACAAAAGTGGCCAATAGAATAAATACCTGGCTTAACGAAAATAAAAAAGTACCAGGGTTGATTCATTCAACTAAAGATTCTTCACAGTGGTACCCCAGCATGACAAAAGCATGTAAAAGAACCCATGAGGATGAAAGGCAAAGTCCACCTCGGCAATATTTGAAAGTGTACATTAAGCAGCATAAATTCTATGCACTTTTTGCACATTTTCAACTTGGTTTGTTGAATTTCTCAATTTGCAATATAAATATGCTGCAATGATGCTTTATGGTTTACCTGTTGGGCGGGGTGGGGTTTTGGTGATGAGTTTATTTCTGTTGCTTGAATTTTTTTTTTTTTTCTGTTGTTGTTGGTACAGGTATGGCTGTGTGGTTAAGAAGCTTACTTTCCAACCATGTATTCTTAGGTTCAATCTCACTGCATGGCAACTCTGGTAAATCTACTATTATAGCCCCAGGCTAACCAAAGCCTTGTGAGTGGATTTGGTAGATGGAAACTGATAGAAACCTGTTGTCTGTGTGTGTGTGTGTGTATATATATTTATACACACACATATATCAGTGACAACTCCAGCACTCAAACTGTTCAGGGTTAGCCCGAGTATAGATTTAGTAAAGTGAACGTGTGTTTGCAAGCTGATTTAATTTCTGCTAATACTGACTTCAAGTAACTCAGGCTCCTGTGAAATCGAAATCGAAATCGATCAAAAATCAATGGAAATTGCAGTTGTGATACCAGTGCGGGTGGCACATAAAAGAACCATCCGAACGTGGCTGTAACCCATGGCCTCTACCTGGGATGGTAGCCAGTCCACTTATGCATACCTTTCCTTCTTGGGACACAAAACTCTGCTTGTGAAGACCTGTTGAGGCAAGTGAAATCGATCAAAAATCAATGGAAATTGCAGTTGTCATACCAGTGCCGCTGGCATGTAAAAGACCCATCCAAACGTGGCCGTTGCCAGTGCCGCCTCAACTGGCTTCCGTGCCGGTGGCATATAAAAAACACCAACCGATCGTGGTCGTTGCCAGCCTTGCCTGGCACCCGTGCCGGTGTCACGTAAAAAGCACCCACTACACTCACGGAGTGGTTGGCGTTAGAAAGGGCATCCAGCCGTAGAAACACTGCCAGATCAGACTGGGCCTGATGCAGCCTTCTGGCTTCCCAGACCCCAGTCGAACTGTCCAACCCATGCTAGCATGGAAAGCGGGTGTTAAACAATGATGATGATGTTCATTTATTTTCATTCAGTGTCTGGTGGTCGTCTTAGGGGTGCCCTGTATCAAAAAAATATCAGATGTTCTCTCGACATTGTTCACACACGCCTGACTCAGGCTCAGAAGTTACAGCCCGAGTTGTTATCTATAATTGTAAAAACTAAAAGTAATTCTAATTCAATGTTTACTTGAAATTTTTCTTCCCTTTTTGTCTTCAAGGGTTCAGCATAATAATAGAAATCGGGGTCGGGACCCCCTTCGGTCACGACACTGACCATGGGATTGCACCTAGAAAGTTACCCTCCTAGTCACAAATCTGGGCAAGGTGGTTTATGGAAGACCAGCAGTCGCCCATGCATACCAACCTCCCCTCTCCACACCACTAGTGTTATCCAAGGGAAAGGCAAAGGGGCCGATACAGCTTGGCACCCGTGACGTCGCAACTCATTTCTACAGCTGAGTGAACTGGAGCAATGTGAAATAAAGTGTCTTGCTCAAGAACACAACACGCAGCCCGGTCCGGGATTCGAGCTCACAACCTCACGATCGTAAGCTCGGCACTCCAACCACTGAGCCATGCGCCTTCACTTAATAGAAGTAAAGGGTTGGAATTATCAGCATGTTGTCCTATGCTTAGTAATCCAGCATCACTCAACCACAGATGAGAAGCGACCAAGTTGTCTGATAAGAAGAAGCACATATATGTTTCCATGTTCAGGTCGATTTTGCCTTTCAGCCTTTCGGGGTCAATAAAAAGAGTACCATTTGATCACTGGGATTGATGTAATTGACTTAACCCCCTCCCCCTAAATTGTTGACCTTGTGCCAAAATTTGAAAGCAATATATAATATTTACATCATGTATGTTGCATGCATGCACTCATACTCCTTGTGTTTCTCTGTGTGTGTGTGTTTGTGTGTGTGTGTGTGTGTGTGAAAATTCACTCATGAAATATATATGTGCCAATAACATTATCATTTACCATCATCACTACCATTAGACAGATGTATTCTGATGCGATGCACTATAATGTAATTTTATGATTTCCTTTGCAGTTAAATGTTGACTTCTTAGCAAACTTCAAGATAGCCCCTGTAGTAAAAGCTGACCAGCTTGTATCATACCGAACCTTTATGGGGTTTACTTGTCCTTGCTTCCCAGAAAGTCGGGTACGTATTCCTTTACCATATATTGTGGCAGTAGCATTCATACCTCTTTTATATATATATATGTATGTATAATAAATATTAGGGAATAAATCCAAATTTACAGGGAAAAAATCAGATTTAGGATTAAATCCAATTTTATAGTAAAATATTATAAAATATTATTAGAGACAAAACCACTATTTTGCAAAACAAACAAGGAAAGACTTAATCAATACATAAAATTTTAATAAATAGTCAAAAAAACCGCCACTACAATCGTTTCTTGTCTTGATCGACAATCTTCAGGTGGACTTCCAATAATTCAGTGTCACTGAATTATTGGAAGTCCACCTGAAGATTGTCGATCAAGACAAGAAACGATTGTAGTGGCGTTTTTTTTGACTATTTATTAAAATTTTATGTATTGATTAAGTCTTTCCTTGTTTGTTTTGCAAAATAGTGGTTTTGTCTCTAATAATATTTTATATGTATGTATATATATGTATATATGTGTGAGTATATATATGTGTATGTATATATATATATGTATGTATATATATGTATATATGTGTGAGTATATATATGTGTATGTATATATATATATGTGTATAAATATGTACGTCTGTGTGTATATATATGTGTGTGTGTGTGTGTGTGTGTGTCAAAGTGTTGGAATACTCCACAGCAGTGGTTCCCAAACTTTTTAGAGTCGCGACCCGCTATTTATCACACCAGTTTATGACGACCCACTTATAAGTCTTGAACTATCTCGATAAACAGCAGTTAATCAAAGCTAATGCGTAATTTTATAACTTTTTGCAACCCACTAAGATTCCGTTCGCGACCCATCTGTGGTTCGCGACTCATAGTTTGGGAACCACTGCTCCACAGCATATATATGCGTATTCATATACACAAGATATATTATAAAAATTTATAGATATATAAAAATACATAAATGTACTTGCGATGTATGAAATATATTGAGTGAATGAATGTGAACATTGACCTTTGAAATTTGTTCTCTCTTTCTTGGTTTTATATTCCTGAGGCTCTATCAGAGCGCTAATTAGTTATGCTGTGCATAAGGGGATAATTATCCCATTTATTTCTTCATTATATATATATGTATATATATATATATACCCACACACACACATAGTTTACTGTTCTGTTAAGGTATGGCCAACAAAAAAAGTACTCCACCCATTAAGAGATAAATATCTTTTAATGGAAAGTGTATAAAGATATGAGCTACTAATAGTTTCTTGCTTGGAGACATGGGCCTAGACAAGTTTTTATAACACAATAGTGTCTCCAAGCAATCTCCAAGCTTTGAGCACATAGTCTATTAAATTTGCAATAGCGATCATGTGCACAGAGCTCGAAGATTGCTTGGAGACTCAAGGTGTGTTATAAAAACCTGCCTAGATTCACGTCTCCTAGCAAGGAACTATTAGTAGCTTGTATGTTTATAGTGTGTACATTAAATGATATATATATATATATACATCATCTCAAAAGAGTCCAGAAGCTGGCTACCCGCATAGTTCTTGGTCTCAAGCATTTGTCTTATGAAGAAAAGCTGAAGATGCTCGACCTTTATTCTCTCGCAAAACGACGATGCTGTGGTGATCTCATTCTTGCTCACAACATCATAAGCGGAAAGCATAACCTCTCGAAAGAGCTGTTCTTCACTCCTGCTCCAGAGCGTGGGCTGCGGGGTCACTCTGAAAAGCTCTATCTACAATGATTTCATCTCAATCGAAGGAGAGAGGCTGTCTCTGTCCGGGTTGCGGATCCATGGAATAAGCTGCCGGACGAGATAGTGAAGATGCCAACGACCGCTCGGTTCAAAGTCTCTCTTGACTGGAAATGGCCTGAACTCTTTGTATGACCATCCTCCCTGTACATAAAACTCCCTGTCCCCCTACATGGCCTTGCTTTTGCTTTTTGAGCCAATAGAAATTAAATTGAATTAAATAAATATATATATCCTGACCCAGGAAGGGACAATGTTACTGTTATTTTAGCCCCAAGAAATATTGTCCCTTCCAGGACAGCCACATTATGTTGCCAAATGGCCTTTACTTTAAAGAACTGTTACTGAATGTCTCTTTTTGAGAGATTTAGAAATAATATTTCTATATCCTGATATTTATAACTCTAAGACAATACATCTTATTTTTACCAGTATATTTGTTGGAAACTTTGGGAATCTACCATAGTAACTTTAACCCTTTCGTTACCAACCCGGCTGGAACTGGCTCTGGCTCGGTAGTACAAATCTCTTGTTTTCATAAGTTTTGAATTAAAATCTTCTACCAAACCTTAGTCACAATTTATGTTCCTAACACTAGCTGAATGATAACTAAGTTATTTTATTAAACACTTTGTTATATTTAAAGTAATTGAAAGAAACACAGAGCATCTCAAAATAAATACAGTAACGAAAGGGTTAATGCATATTATATACACACTTTATATACATAATGCACAATTTTATAGACTTAATAATACACAGCACACATGAAATAAATATTCACTCTTATTTTTCCATTTTCCTCATAAACAAAAAATATCCTGTACATATGATACAGTCTTTAGTTAAATTGCATATATTTGTCCTGTAATTAAACGTAAAAATATTTCACAGAATTGCATTTATGTACATGTGTTAAGGGATAGGTGATATAAAAAAACCTAGTTCAGAGCATCTCAAAATAAATACAGTAACGAAAGGGTTAAGAGCTGAGGAGAAAAGTTGTGGGTTAATTGTTCCATTAATTAACTGATTACTTATGCATACAAACCATTGTATAGTGGAGAAACAGTTCTTGTAATAATTTGAAATGATCATACCATTGAATATATATGTAAAAACATAATGTTTGTCTTTTTGTCTGATTAATACATGTATGTGTGTGTATGCATAAGCACTTGATAAGAAGGTCGTGGGTTGGATTTTTCAACCGGGCAATGCATTGTGTCCTTGAGCAAGGCACTCCATTTCACATTGTTCTAGTCTTCTCATCTGAAGTGAATACTGGCTGAAATAAATACTAGCCAAGTGTTCGTTTCACATATGTATACTTGTAGATTCTGCTGGTGCCCATGGCAGAGCAGAGTGAGGGGTAACTTGATCAGAGTACCCCTGTATGAGAGGATATATGTCTGGTGAGGAGGCACAATGGAGGGCATTTAATTTTCCAGCAAAGTTTGATGAGTTCTTAGCTGCTTATCTTTTGTTACAACTAAAGAAAGGTGTGTGAGGGAGGGAGAGAAGAGAGAGAGAGAGAGAGAAAGGAATTGAGTTCTCTCAGTAACTTAGAATTTTCTGTCTTCTTTAGAAAAATATTACCTCAGAAAATAGTTTGATGAGTTCTTAGCTTTTGTTACAACTAAAGAAAGATGTGTGAGAGAGAGAGAGAAAGGAATTGAGTTCTCTCAGTAACTTTGAATTTTCTGTCTTCTTTAGAAAAATATTACCTCAGAAAATAGTTTGATGAGTTCTTAGCTTTTGTTACAACTAAAGAAAGATGTGTGAGAGAGAGAGAGAAAGGAATTGAGTTCTCTCAGTAACTTTGAATTTTCTGTCTTCTTTAGAAAAATATTACCTCAGAAAATATTTTACAAGACTCTCTGCAAAATGTCCTCAATATTCGATCTGAGCTGAGGTAAGTAGTTCCGTTTCCTTTACATTCTTGTTTTCCATTTGTGAAAAGGTAAGATTGTTTTTATATTGACACCTGGGCAGCAGTGACATTAATTGTGTCCTGTGTAAACAAGATTTCTCGTACCTCAGCAATTTTGAAATGTCAAGCCTAGTAGAATGAAGTACCTTACTTTAAAAAAAAAAAAAGTTAGCAGGAGTGGCTGTGTGGTAAGTAGCTTGTTTACCAACCACATGGTTCCAGGTTCAGTCCCACTGCGTGACACCTTGGACAAGTGTCTTCTACTATAGCCTCGGGCTGACCAAAGCCTTGTGAGTGGATTTGGTAGATGGAAACTGAAAGAAGCCCGTCGTATATATGTATGTATGTATATATATATATATATATATATATGTGTGTGTCTGTGTTTGTCCCCCTAGCATTGCTTGACAACTGATGCTGGTGTGTTTATGTCCCCGTAACTTAGCGGTTCGGCAAAACAGAGTGATAGAATAAGTACTGGGCTTACAAAGAATAAGTGCCAGGGTCGAGTTGCTCGATTAAAGGCGGTGCTCCAGCATGGCCGCAGTCAAATGACTGAAACAAGTAAAAGAGTAAAAGAGAGTATCTGGAAAAGTGTCCATCTATAGAATTCTATCTTCAGAAGACTCATCTAACTCATGACAGCACAGAAAAAGCAGACGTAAAAATAATGATGATGTCGACAATGACGTTATGTAATTTATATTCTAAATCTTACTAAATTTAGCTGATTAATTATTTGTCCACATATTCTGGTTTACATTGTTTCTCTCTGGCTCTGTCTCATGGATATTCCTTATTTCTGTTTCAGACATCCAAACAGATTTGAATTGCTATTCCCATACCTGGCATATAGCTTGCAAAGGAAAAGCCCCTATGTCTACCCAGATTTGTCTCTATCGGTACTCATATCCAGCAGGTGAGTTCTTCTTATTTTTTACACACACACACACACAAAGGAGTAAATGATACCCATTTTTAAAATCTAGTTATCTAGTGTCTATTTTTTAAAAAGAATATGTTTATTGTCCTTCATCCTTTTTATATGCTTATTTAGATCTCTGAGTTTGCTATATTTCATCAGTATTATATACAGCTTCACTGAGAGACCTCTTTGGCAAACTGCACCTGATAATATTTTCATTATTATTGAAAAATATTTATTTTACACCCATATGCACGTTTGTATATGTATATGTGTATGTATATATATATATATATATATATATATATATATAAACACAAATGCATGTGCATATATGAATATTTGTGTCCGCCATGATAGATCGTTAGCCACTACACACATTTTTTTCTCTCCTTGTTTTTTCTGTGTCCCTTTCTGTAGAAGAGCATAGGCTCGAAACGTAAAACACTTTTTCTATTCCTGAGCGTTATACTAATACATCTGTTTGTTTTGTACATCACCTGTCTTCATCTTCTGTTTTTTTTAGTAAACTCTCCCTATATATAAATACATATGCGTATATATATATATTTATGTATGTAAATATGTAATTATTGCAAATATTTTTCTCCAGAGTACAAGATGCCGTCCAGCAAAATGTGCAAAAGACAATTGAAAGTAAGTCTTGTTTTTGTTGTTTTTCAATTTTTTAATACTTCTTTTTATTCTCTTGTTCATGATGTCCAGCAAAAATGCTTTTGTGAGAGAAGAGAACGGTTGATAAATATTAAATGAATGTTAAATAAGGAAGGTAGTTGATGCTGCTTGTATTGAGGTGTTTTGGGGGAAATTTGTGTCCTTATTTTATTCTTTCTTGTAATAAGATTGTGATGCAAGGGTCCAAAGAAGCATCATCATCATCATCATCATTTTAACATCCACTTTTCCATGCTTGCATGGGTTGGACAGAGTTCATTGAAACAGCCTTTTCTCCGGTCGGATGCTCTTGTTGTTGCCAACCCTACCTGTTTCCAAGAAAGGTAATATTTTCCCGTGGCCAGATATGTTTTCACAGAATTACAACAATCAGTGTCCAGATAAGGTGATACAAATGTGCATGCATGCACAGATGTACACGCATGCGTGCATACATATATATCACTTTTTCGACTCCATGGGTGCACCTAAGAGGTTCCTTTCCAGCATACAAGTCTGGGCGGAAAATCGCCTCACTGGTGAACACACAGCCTAGGGCTGTTTTTATGGAAGACAGCAGTCGCCCATGCATACCAGCCTCCTTTCTCCATGCCACCAATGTTATCCAACAGAAAGGCAAAGGGGATGATACAGCTCAGCACCAGTGACGTCGCAACTCATTTCTACAGCTGAGTGAACTGGAGCAACATGAAAATAAAGTGTCTTGCTCAAGAACACAACACTCAGTCCGGTTCAAGAATTGAACCCACAACCTTATGATCATAAGCTCAACGCTCTAACCACTGAGCCATGTACCTTCACTGTATATATATATATATGTGTGTGTGTGTGTGTATGTATATATATATGTATATATATATATGTGTGTGTATATGTGTGTGTATATGTGTGTGTATATATGTGTGTATATATATATATATATATATATGTATATATATATATATATATATATATATATATATGTATAACCGGCTTCTTTTAGTTTCTGACTACTAAACCTATTCACAAGGCTTTAGTTGACCTGCCACTATTTTAGAAGTGACTTGCCCAAGATGCCACACAGTATGACTGAACCTGAAACCATGTGGAAGAGAAACTAACTTCTTGACTACACTGTCACACCTGCACTGAAGCTACAAATACCTGGAATTGGCAAAAATCAGTGTATGCATGAGTGATTATGCATTTTTTAAAATTTAATTAGTACTGAATAAAAATTGAGGCACTAGTGTGTACTTGTTAGTTCATCATGGTAAAAAGGAATGTTTTGCAAGGTTTGATGGAGAGAATTTGATAATTGAATGAAAATTAAATTGAATATGGACTACTTTGGATGTGGTTTTGTAGGTGAACCAAATGCTAAAATGGAAAAAATCCTGAAGATTGAAAAGCAGCGTTCCAAAAAGATCATTGATCGAATGAAAGCCTGTATATCATACTGGTCAGTGAGGTGAGTATTTAGTTGTTTTTTTTTCCTCTAGTATTCAATCATTACCATAAAATACTTCAGTGTGAGCTATGTTGTTGTACTGCTTGTACATATGAGACGGTTTTGCTGCTACATCCAAATATCATACATCTGATTTCAAAAATGAAGCTTTCTCTTCAAGTCCAGAAAATACTATATTTAACCCATTATCATTTAAACCAGCCATATCCAGTCCAAATATGCTATCTGTTTTATGTTCTAACCAACCAGATCAAGCCTATCGCACATACCCTTCAGTGCTAATTTAAAAATATAGAATCACATCAGCAAAATTTTGAAGCTGGAAAATAATGCAGGATTAATTTAAACACAATGTGAATGAAAAGGCATTATGGAGGAATTACAACCGTGTTTCGTGGTCTGCTACCACAACAGCTCCTTTATAGGATCCAGTTAGCTCAAGACATCATCAGGAGGAACCATGTCCGGTTTCGGCCCCTACTCCTCTACTGTTTTGACGTGCCCCCCCCCCCTTTCGGAGGTTTCTTCAGCTCTGGTGTTGGGTGCATGTCTTCTTTCTTCTGTTCCCTGGCCTCTTCAATGTATTGTCAGCGAATGTCAGCCGGTGACTGACTGACTTGTCAAATTTTTCCCTTTAAATACCTGCCACAAGGCTCCAGCAGGCAGCCCCAGCAAGTTGTCACGTGACACTTCTCCCCTTAACTGACTAGTGAAGGTGCGTAGTCTTAACCCGTGCATTCTGTAAACGACCGTCACCTGTCAGTCAGCGAAGCTGATTCAGTGTCAGCTTGTCTAATAATCTGAATGATAAAGGGTTAAATATAAAATGCCCTTTTTTTTTTCCAGAATGTTTCAAAAAATTATCCTGGGTCCTATAAGCAAAGTTGCTTTTACCCTTTTGATACTAACCCACCTAAGACTGCCCCTGTTTCTATGATACAGACTTCCTGGTTTTTAAGCCTTTAGCATTCAGAATCCTTTGTCAAATGTAATGCTTATTTATTCACCTTGTTTTGAATTAATCCTGCTTTATCTTGTAGTATCGAGACTTCAATGGAGTGTTTGTATATTTTTAGAATGACATTGTAGGGTAGGTGTGAAAGGTTGTCTCTGGTCAGTTTTAACATAAAATAGGTAGAATATTTGGGCCAGATATGACTGGATTAAATGCTAAAGAGTGATGGTGATTTAAATTAAAACCTTTCATCAAAATTTCCCATAACTTTATGTTCCAAACACCAGCCTTGTAATGACAAAATTATTTTACTGAATTCTTCCTTATTTTCAAAATTAACTGGAACAACAACAATAATCTCTCCTCCTTTCAGTATCCCTAGATCACCTAATCCTCACGCTCAGTAATTTCTTCAATCCCATGTGTTTACATGAGTTCAGACTTCAAGAATATCTTTCCTGGCTATGTTCTTCTAACAAACATCACTCCACAGAAATTCAAACTGGACCTGTCTCCAGTCTGAGAGGATGTTGCAAATGTCATGGATGCTGCTGCTTTACTTTACACTGTGTAACTGGGAACAGTCAGTATCTTAGTAATCCAGTGTTAACTTCTGGTTAACCATCAGTTGATATCCGAGAAACCTGGTTAATCATCAGTCACTGTACCAGAAACTGTTTTAACCATCAGTCAATATTTTAGCAACCTGGTTAACCATCAATCAGTTTTCTAGTGACCTCTGGTTAACCATCAATCAGTATTCTAGTGACCTGATTAACCATCAATCAGTATTCTAGTGACCTCTGGTTAACCATCAATCAGTATTCTAGTAACCTGGTTAACCATTAGTCAATATTCTAGTGACCTGGTTAACTATCAATCAATATTCTAGTGACCTCTGGTTAACCATCAATCAGTATTCTAGTGACCTCTTGTTAACCATCAATCAGTATTCTAGTGACCTCTGGTTAACCATCAATCAGTATTCTAGTGACCTCTGGTTAACCATCAATCAGTATTCTAGTGACCTCTGGTTAACCATCAATCAGTATTCTAGTGACCTCTGGTTAACCATTAATCAGTATTCTAGTGACCTGGTTAACCATCAGTCAGTATTCTGGTTAACCAGCCATCAATAAGCTAACCTTGATAATCACTCAGTCTCCTAGCAACCTGGTTAATCATCAGTCAGTAATCCGTGTAATTCTAATCTTTAGATTACTGTTGTCTAAAATTGCTTCTCCACTTTTCCTCTTGCAGCCTCTTTGGTTACTCCTTGTTCAAGTTCCTTGGGTTAATATTACGGAGCCTCCAGGTTCATCGGTCGCAGTTGAATATAATTAAAGATTTAGAGCAGGTAAGTGGGACATTACCACCGATGCTTAACTGAAAAAACCTGTGTATGTACCCTTGTTTTGTCATTATGTGATGGTAAATAAATCAGCATCACTGTCATAGCAGCAATATTCTTTGTTTCCAGTCTTCTTTGTAAAACATGTCTAACCATGGGAAATATTACCTTGCTTGGTAATTGGAAGGGGAACCGGCTGTAGAAAATCTACCTTGTGGACATTAAATGATAATGATATGTGTATGATATGCTTCCATATGGTTTCTGTTTACCAAATTTTACTCAAGGCATTAACCCTTTCGTTACCAACCCAGCCAAAACCGGCTTTGGCTCTGTGGTAAAATGTCTTGTTTTCATGTTTTGTATTAATATCTTCCACCAAGCCTTAGTCACAATTTACGTTCCTAACACTAGCTGAATGATAACTAAGTTATTTTACTAAATTATTTGTTATATTTAAAATAATTGAAAGAAACACAGAGCATCTCAAAATAAATACAGTAACGAAAGGGTTAATCAACTTTAGGCTATAGTAGAAGACTGTTGCCCATCCAAGGTGCAACACAGATACTGAACCAGGGAACATATGGTTATAAAATGAACTTTCTAAACATGGTTTTTTGAGAAGCCAGGCTCTGTTTGACTGCTGCTGTATTTTGTTCAATAAGACTGTGGGTTCAAGTCTAACCATATGAATTTTCTCTGATATGAATGTAAGGTTACAATACAGCTTATTAAAATTTATTAAACCTTTACCCACATCGTTGTACAGTAGCAGAATAATACTGTAGATAGATTAGGTGCTCGTGCCATGTAAAGAGCACCTGTACAGATGCTACATAAAACGCACCTGTGTTTGTGCCATGTAAAAAGCACCTTGTATAAGTCTGTAAAGTGGTTGGCATTAGGAAGGGGATCTAACCATGGAAACCATACCAAAACAGACAAATGGAATCTCCAACTTGCCAGCTCCTGTAAAAAGCACCCTGTATAAGTCCATAAAGTGGTTGGCATTAGGGAGGGGATCTAACCATGGAAACCATACCAAAACAGACAAATGGAACCTCCAACTTGCCAGCTCCTGTAAAAAGCACCCTGTATAAGTCCATAAAGTGGTTGGCATTAGGGAGGGGATCTAACCATGGAAACCATACCAAAACCGACAAATGGAACCTCCAACTTGCCAGCTCCTGTCCAACCCATGCCAGCATGGAAAACAGACATTAAATGGTGATGATGAGCATATGTCTTACATTTAGATGCATAATTAACATTCTTTTTGACATAAAGTGAAAAATAATTGATAACAATTCTCAAAGTAGAAGAGGTGACAAGTGTAAAACTTGGCAGACACCCATAAAATTATTAACCATCTTACAAACAATAACTCTGAGCACCTTTTCAAACTCCACCTGTCTAACACACGTGGACATGTTTACAAAGTCAGTAAACAGCACAGCTCCCATGACTTTCGGAAACATTTTTTCACGCTAAGAGTTGCTGAAGCATGGAACAAACTGCCGGCATCAGTTGTTAGTTGTCGGAGCTCTGCATCCTTCAAAACTTCCATGCTTCCTGAGATTCGCCAACACTACACCTGATTTTCTCCCCTCCATACACACGCAAGCATGTATCTGACTCATACACTGTTCGCTTTCCAGACATTTGTACATTACTGCATATACTTTATACGCACTTTTGACAAGTTGTGGTGCACCTGAGCACTGTATACAATAATTTCATTATTATTATTATAAAACAAGGACTATATTTTTCAGAGTTGTCTTCTAAAACTACACATTCAATACTACTTGTGTGGACTTTTACTATGTCTAAAGACTCAGGTATTTCAAACAAAATATAATTTTAAGAGAAATTATATATTTCATGGTTACAACCATAA
Organism: Octopus sinensis; assembly: GCF_006345805.1. Taxonomy (NCBI): domain Eukaryota; kingdom Metazoa; phylum Mollusca; class Cephalopoda; order Octopoda; family Octopodidae; genus Octopus; species Octopus sinensis. The sequence goes on from NC_043010.1 coordinate 14,093,945, forward strand.
ATTGAACAATCATCTTATAGTTTTCAAAATGATGGTGGAATTTCTATAGGTACTGCTTGTCATTGTTGTTATTATTTAACTTGCTTCAGGTTTGGTCTCATTCCTGATAGAATTTATGTGGTAGCAGGTTACTACCTGTATATTATTATTATTATTATTATTATTATTTATTATTATCATCATCATCATTATTCATCATCATCATCATCATCATCATTTGACGTCCACTTTCCATGCTAGCATGGGTTGGACGATTTTGACTGAGGGCTGGCGAACCAGATGGCTGCACCAGGCTCCAATCTTGATTTGGCAGACTTTCTACAGCTGGATGCCCTTCCTAACGCCAACCACTCCAAGAGTGTAGTGGGTGCTTTTTATGTGCCACCGGCACGGGGGCCAATCAGGCGGTACTAGCGATGACCTCACTCGAATCTTTTTACACATGCCACCAGCACAGGTGCCAGTAAGGTGACGTTGGTAACAATGACGCTCGAATGGTGCCCTTTTACATGCCACCGGCACGGAAGCCAGTTGGCTACTCTGGCAATGATCACGCTCGGATGGTGGACCTCGCTATTATTATTATTGTTTTTTTTTATTTATTTTTTTATTTTTTTTTAAGGTGGCAAATCATTAGCATGCCAAGCAAAATGCTTAGAGGCATTTCATTCGCTTTTATGTCCTGGGTTTAAACTGCTGAGGTTGACTTTGCATTTCATCGTTTGGCTATTGATGATATAAGTCCTAGTTGAGTACCAGGGATGCTGTAATTTACTAGACCCCCACCTCCCAACAAATTTCAGGCCTTGTGCCTATAGCAGAAAGTATTATATCATTATTAATTATCATTATCATTATTATTTCTCTTGCAGAAAGGTCATCCCATAATCTTCTTACCTTTACATAAAAGCCATCTTGATTACATTATTGTCACTTGGATATTGTGGATTCATGACATGCGAGTGCCTTATGTAGCAGCAGGGGACAATCTGAACATCCCTATTATTGGGTTTGTAATATTTTCCTTTATATTCTCTCTTTTTACTCTTTTACTCTTTTACTTGTTTCAGTCATTTGACTGCAGCCATGCTGGAGCACCGCCTTTAGTCAAGCAACTCGACCCCGGGACTTATTCTTTGTAAGCCCAGTACTTATTCTATCGGACTCTTTTGCCGAACCGCTAAGTTACGGGGATGTAAACACACCAGCATCGGTGTTGGGGGGACAAACACAGACACACACACATATATACATATATACAACGGGCTTCTTTCAGTTTCCGTCTACCAAATCCACTCACAAGGCATTGGTCGACCCGGGGCTATAGCAGAAGACACTTGCCCAAGATGCCACGCAGTGGGACTGAACCCGGAACCATGTGGTTGGTTAGCAAGCTACTTACCACACAGCCATATTTTTTTCTCTATGATGCATCATGTATTCCTTAACGACACAACAGATTGTAACGGCTTGTTTTCTAATGACACATCAAGATCTAACAACAGGGGTCTCAAACTCAGGACACACAGATTGGCCATTACATTTTGGCGCAGGGCACTGAGGCAAAAATGAGATGAGTTGGGGAGTGATTTCTACCAACTATGATACTAAACGGCAATGCAGCTGATAGGCTACTGTTTATTTATCTTTCTCTTAACAATGTTTACATCTTCCTCGGATCTTTTCGGTTTGAACGGCAGTTTTTTCTAGCGGTGTCATATGAAATTGTCACCCATAATTATGACCCTAGTATCAATTGCATTTCAATCTGTTTTAGGATTAGGGTTAGGGGTGGTGAGAAGGGTATCTTTTTTTCTTCACAAATGTAAATAAACCCAATCTGTTTCGTAAACGAGGGACATATTCATATGGCACAGAATGTTTTATACCTCAATAGACGTCATTGATTGGTTGAAATTGCAGAAATTGAAGAAAAAGAACAACAAATATCTTACAAACCATAGAATTTTCTCAATAAAGCCAAGAGAAAAAGATGTTTCCATTCGTCTCATTCTTTGTTACCTGCCCGTTTAAACAGTTCCTTACTTTGCGTTTCAGGCCAATATTAAGGGCTTTGGGAGGATTCTTCATCCGAAGACGGTTAGACACAAATGGCAAAAGAGATCTCATCTACCGATCAGTGTTACAGTCAGTAAGTAAAAGTTTCCTTGTCTCTGATTTGAAAGCCTAACTTTGAATTCGGACCCTTGGTAATTTCAGCTACTAGTACATAAAAGTCATTGGTTTCAAATGCTGGTAATGTTTGAACATACTTATTTCTTTATTACCCACAAGGGGCTAAACATAGAGGGGACAAACAAGGACAGACAAACAGATTAAGTCGATTACATCGACCCCAGTACGTAACTGGTACTTAATTTATCGACCTCGAAAGAAGATGAAAGGCAAAGTCGACCTAGGCGGAATTTGAACTCAGAACGTAACGGCAGACGAAATACCTATTTCTTTATTACCTACAAGGGGCTAAACATAGAGGGGACAAACAAGGACAAACATGGGTATTAAGTCGATTACATCGACCCCAGTGCATAACTGGTACTTAATTTATCGACCCCGAAAGGATGAAAGGCAAAGTCGACCTCGGTGGAATTTGAACTCACAACGTAACGACAGACGAAATACGGCTACGCATTTCGCCTGGCGTGCTAACGTTTCTGCCAGCTCACCGTTTGTTTGAACATACTGCCATGCAATGCAGTCAAACCTAATACTATATGAAAGGTGTGTATATGTGTGCATGTGCATATAATTTCCCTCTTTGCCTTTTTGCCTTTTGGATCTCATTTTTCTATTTTATCTATATTTAGTACATGCAAGAACTTCTCCAGGAAGGCCAGTCTTTGGAATTCTTTATAGAAGGAGGAAGGAGTCGAAGTGGCAAAGCTCTCTACCCAAAAGGTGGTCTGTTGTCAGTTATTGTTGATTCATTTCTTCAAAGTGAGTATACATTGCTTTGTGAAGGGGTTTTTTGTTTTCACATTTTGGTCAAACATTCTTATCTCTTGCCCACAGTTCTTTTGGCTTCTCCCTATACTACGACTATTACCTTTGTCCACTCAGATGCTCTTTACACACTCATCTAGCTTCCTCACACCGCCACTATTGTGTCCAAACCCCAGGACCCACATTAATCTCTAGGCCCAGTTCTTTCTGTACAAGATGTCAGCCCTTTAGACTTTTCCTCGATGCACATGTCTTTCTTGAAGCCAACTTCCAACAATTTAAGCGAAACATTAACCCTTTTAATGCCAACCTGCCTGATGCAGTCCCTGGTTCTTTGATACAAACTTCCTGTTTAACCCTTTCGTTACCAACCTGGCTGGAACCGGCTCTGGCTCTGTAGTACAAATCTCTTGTTTTCATAAGTTTTGAATTAAAATCTTCCACTAAACATTAGTCACAATTTATGTTCCTAACACTAGCTGAATGATAATTAAGTTATTTTACTAAATTCTTTGTTATATTTAAAGTAATTTAAAGAAACACAGAGCATTTCAAAATATATACACTAACGAAAGGGTTAAAGCCATCTAAATTAAAACCTCTGATTGAAAGCTTGTGTTAATTTGTTCCAAACACCAGCTGAATAATGACAAAGTTATTTCACTAAATTCATCATTATTTTCAAACCTATTTGATACAAAAGCAGTGTAATTTGATAGAAATAATGGTAACAAAAGGGTTAATAGCAACGAGTCTTAGCAGCCTTGGAGGATCTTCACAGCCATGGGCACAGTCTTTTCACTCATACCATCATCATCATCATCATTGTTTAGCGTCCGCTTTCCATGCTAGCATGGGTTGGACGGTTCAACTGGGGTCTGGGAAGACAGAAGGCTGCACCAGGCCCAGTCAGATCTGGCAAAGTTTCTACGGCTGGATGCCCTTCCTAACGCCAACCACTCCGTGAGTGTAGTGGGTGCTTTTTACGTGCCACCGGCACAGGTACCAGTCGAGGCTGGCAAACAGCCACGATCGGATGGTGCTTTTTATGTGCTACCAGCACTGGGGGCCAGGCGAGGCTGGCAACGGCCACGATCGGATGGTGCTTTTTACGTGCTACCAGCACTGGGGGCCAGGCGAGGCTAGCAACGGCCACGATCAGATGGTGCTTTTTACGTGCTACTGGCACTGGGGGCCAGGCGAGGCTGACAACGGCAACGATCGGATGGTACTTTTTACGTGCTACCGGCACTGGGGGCCAGGCGAGGCTGGCAAACGGCCACGATCGGATGGTGCTTTTTACATGCCACCGGCACAGGTGCCAGACGAGGCTGGCAACAGCCACGATCGGATGGTGCTTTTTACGTGCTACCAGCACTGGGGGCCAGGCGAGGCTAGCAACGGCCATGATCAGATGGTGCTTTTTACGTGCTACTAGCACTGGGGGCCAGGCATGGCTGGCAAATGGCCACGATCGGATGGTGCTTTTTACGTGCTACCGGCACAGGTGCCAGACAAGGCTGGCAAACGGCCACAATCGGATGGTGCTTTTTACGTGCTACCGGCACTGGGGGCCAGGCGAGGCTGGCAAATGGCCACGATCGGGTGGTGCTTTTTACGTGCCACCAAGAGAAATATGAACTTGATCTGGTGATATCTTGTAGTGTTGTTTCTGCAACTGTGCACGTATGCATACGTACACACACACACTATTATCATGCTTAATAGTTGTTTTTTTTCTCCTTATTAAAGGTATCATGTAACACCGTAAATGTAAGTGGCGATATTACAGCCTAACTTTCTGCTTTAGTTGAATTGTAACTGATGCCAAAGTAGAGGTGTAAGTTAGCTCATATTTTTTTGACATGGATGGTCAATACAGGTGGTGGATTGTCATCTCTATATATATAAATGGCAAAATTTCTGCGTGTGTGTCCTTTATACAAATCCACAATTTTTCAGTTAGAGGGCTCGCACTTTCTATGGTCATTCAAAACCGTTCATGGGTGGTCGTGCACATCTTTACATTTCCCCAGTCACCCTGCAAAGCCATTAAAACATCAATAGAAGTGACTTTTTTTGTGAATTTTCTATCCAAAACCCAATCAAAATGCCCGAAACTTGATATGCCAATTGAATGCCATCTAGCTGTATGTGATTGGCCGGAGATTTGGACAGTACTCGTATGTGTGTGCACACACACGCAGCTGTATATGCATGCACTAGCATTATGTCCCGGCGTTGCCAGGTCATAGTGTTAGTAATTATTAAATCATCAAGAGAAAGAGCAGCATCTGAGATGAGAGCCAGTGGTATTAATAATAATGAAATTATTGTATACAGTGCTCAGGTGCACCACAACTTGTCAGAGTATATGCAGTAATGTACAAATGTCTGGAAAGCGAACAATGTATGAGTCAGATACATGCTAGTGTGTGTATGGAGGGGAGAAAATCAGGTGTAGTGTTGGCAAATCTCAGAAAGCATGGAAGTTTTGATGGATGCAGTGCTCCGACAACTAACAACTGAATTCGGGAGTTTCTTCCATGCTTCAGCAACTCTCAGCGTGAAAAAATGTTTCTTGAAGTTATGGGAGCTGTGCTGTTTTCTGACTTTGTAAATATGTCCACGGGTGTTGTTATGGCCTTTTACACTTTGATTACAAATTCCTCTGAAGTCGACTTACACTCTGATTTTCCCATGACCAAACTTTCTAATGTTAGATTTTCTTTATCACACACACATGCACACAAAAACAATAATAATTTATATCTATTTTTTTCATCCCTGTTTTCAGGTTGCATACAAGATGCCTATATTGTACCCATCAGTATCAGTTATGAGAAGTTGATGGAGGGTAATTTTATTGATGAACAAATGGTAAGGTCACATTTGGATTTTAACTATGAGTGGTTTTGTTAATTTTTTTGTTTATTAGCACTGGGTCAGTCTTGATCTAGCTGACCCTGTTTCTGTTCTTCACAACACTGTGAACCCTTTAACTCTTTAGCATTTAATCTGTCCATATCCAACCCAAATATTGGTTTCTCTGGAAAACCAGAGCACATTGTGTTATATGCAGCCACCATGCTGGACACCAATGATGACTCTTGAATAAGTGATGGCTGTAGTTATTGCTATTGTTGTTGTTGTTGTTGTTACATTTGCCATAACCCTTTCCCACTTGCTCCGCTGAACTTGCTAAGATGCTTACTACCAACAACAGTATTATGGCTTTATTATATTCCATCTCAATCCCTGCTCTTACCATTCGTTCCGTCCTCTCATCCCAGAACATCATCCCTCTAGAATTCCCTTCCCAACCTATTTTGGCAAAGTCGACCTCGGCGGAATTTTGAACTCAGAACATAGCGGCAGACGAAATACCTATTTCTTTACTACCCACAAGGGGCTAAACACAGAGGGGACAAACAAGGACAGACAAACGGATTAAGTCGATTATATCGACCCCAGTGCGTAACTGGTACTTAATTTATCGACCCCGAAAGGATGAAAGGCAAAGTCGACCTCAGCAGAATTTGAACTCAGAACAAAACAGCAGACGAAATACGGCTACGCATTTCGCCCGGTGTGCTAACGGTTCTGCCAGCTTGCCGCTTTCTTACCATTAGTTCCATCTGCCAGCTCACCCTGCTCTTACCATTAATTCCATCCTCTCCTCCCAGAACATCATCCCTCCAGAATTCCCTTCCCAACCGTCCAACCCATGCCAATATGGAAAACAGGCATTAATTGATTATGATGATGTTCTACATTCTTTTTTTTATATTCAAACTGACAAAATCCAGTCTCTCTGACATCCCCTTAAAGTCATACTAAAAATAAGCAATCTTGAAGATACAAGGTAATACAGGATTAATTCAAACCAATGTGAATAAATAAGGATTACAATTGACAGAGTAATCTGAGTGCTAAAGGATTAAGTACTCAAGACACATTTCATGTTTCCAGTTGTTACAAGATAGCTTGGGAACAGAAATCAGACTCCAAGGGTTTCCAAAGAAAATAAAAAAGAAACAATCATTTTTATTCTAGTGTAAGAGTTATACCTTATACTGGCATAAAATCTATATATATATATATAAACGGCCAAATGTCTGTGTGTGTGTCCCGTATACAAATCCACAATTTCTCAGTTAGAGGGCTCGCACTTTCTATGGTCATTCAAAACCGTCCAAGGATGGTCGTGCACATCTTTACATTTCCCTAGTCACCCCGCAAAGCCATTAAAAAAGCAATAGAAGTGACTTTTTCATGAATTTTCTATCCAAAACCCAATCAAAATGCCTGAAACTTGATAGGTCAATTGAATGCCAACTAGCTGTATGTGTTTGGTCGGAGATTTGGACAGTACTCACGTGTATGTGCACACGCATGCAGCTGTATATGCATGCACTAGCACTATGACCCGGCGTTGCCAGGTCATAGTGCTAGTATTGAATAAAATGGAAATTTAGAAAAAGATGGAAAACTTTTTTTTAAATGTTTCTAATTTTTCATATTTGATATATTTTTAGAGTATATTTGAGTATGGTCAGTTAGTTTCAACATCTTTTTTTTTTCTGTCAATGGGTTAAAATGAGTGCTTCTGATTTGGTTAGTTTAGGTATTTGTGTGTATTATTTTCAGTAGCAGACCTTACTTGGTTACCTCGCTTAACACCATTACCTAACTCTGAGGTACTTTTTAGCTAAGTCCACTCTGCAGGTATTCAGACTAGGGCTACAGATGTAGTGAGACATTTTAGCACATAGTTAACTCTTGTATTTCCTTCTTTTTTTTTTATCAGTCTAAAGAGGGTACTGTGCTTGTAGCTTTTAATCTGTGTGTCTAAGTCTTAGTCTGAGTGTCTAAGCCTGCATGAATCACATCAGAAGCAAAATATCAAACTGCCAAAGCCATACACATCATCATCATCATCATCGTTTAACGTCTGCTTTCCATGCTAGCATGGGTTGGACGATTTTGACTGAGAGCTGGCAAACCAGATGGCTGCACCAGGCTCCAATCTTGATTTGGCAGAGTTTCTACAGCTGGATGCCCTTCCTAACACCAACCACTCCAAGAGTGTAGTGGGTGCTTTTTACGTGCCACCGGCCCGGGGGCCAGTCAGGTGGTACTGGCAACGGCCTCGCTCAAATCTTTTTACATATGCCACCAGCACAGGTGCCAGTAAGGCGACGTTGGTAACAATATCATTCATATTTATAAAGTAAAATCAAACATAGCTTAATAATTAAAAATTATTAATTTTTTTTTTTTTTTCATTTACTGTATTAATTATGCATTTTTGCTGTTGTTCAATATGTTCCTGAATTTGTATTTATCTACACAGGGCTTACCAAAACAGAAAGAAAGTGTGTGGGGCACAATCAGGGCTCTACTTCATCTATTCTATGGTGATTATGGCAACATAAGGGTTGAATTCCCGCAACCATTCTCTTTAAAGGTAACCATTTTGTTTGTTTATGAAGAAGAACAGTATCTGTCTTGTTACTGTAACAGATTACTGACCATCAGGATTTTATATCTCACTGCCCTGCTCCATTCCAATCAGTGGAAGAATTAGTAGTCAGATATTGGTTTGTGTCCTTGTTAATATTGTTGCTGTTTAGCCCATGTAAGTCCTTGGTGAGCAGAATTACAATCAAAAGTATTTTAGCCACGGTCACCTAAGAATACATTCTCCTTACATATCTAAGGCAGTAGAATATGATACAGTGGGGAAGAATTGACTGCTAGTTCTTGCAGGTCAAGTGGCCACTGTATGGAGAGGCTTCTTTGTTATAACACAGGAACAAATAATGATATTGGGCTCAGATAATGATTTTATTAATGAACAAGAAATATTGCAATAATTCAAAAGCAAAATGTAAAATATTATTGTATTTTGGGACTGTCATTTTATTTATTATTTATTTTTTTGGCAAATAAACACATGTATATATATATATATATGTGTGTGTGTGTATATATATATATATGTATATATATATATACATATATATATATATATGTATATATATATATATATATAATTTTTTTCTTCAGTCGTTTATTTGTGTTATTTTATTATTTCAACGCCTGTCCATTGTCCGGAAATCTTTCGTCACACATCTGTGACCTCTTCAGAGGCACTTTTTTTTTCCATGTGTGTCTATGCTCCACTTACTCCATTCCGAAATGTAAAATAGCAAACTGTAATTTCAGTTGTTCCCGATATAAATCCTTTTGCGGGGGGTCTACAAAATAAAGTAGCAGTTTAGAACTGGTGTCAATGAAATAAACTTCCCCGACTCCTGTCGTAAATTGCTGGCCTTGTGCCAAAATTAGAAAGAATTGCTATTGTTTCAGTGTGAGAAATGTAAAGCTTTTTACTCTGTTTACTTCAGGAATTTATTGAGTCATACAACATTGATAACAACATAGTCATGCCGAACCTGTTGCCAGCTTTAACACCTCCAGTCAATGGAGTGTCACCATCATCCATGTCTAGCAGTCTATCAAGTAGCACCTCACTTTGCATGTTCAACGTCAGCAAAGAAGCCAGAGATTTGGTGCAGAGTTTGGCAGAGCATATAGTTTACAGTGAGTATTGCTTTTTATCTATACACATACATACATGCATACATTTTATATATATATATATATATATATATATATATATATATATATATATATATATATATATATATATATATATATATATACTAGCAGTATCGCCCGGCGTTGCTCGGGTTTGTAAGGGAAATAACTATATAAGCATTTTTAGAGAGTTACTTCCCTTATTTAAACCGAGCAAAAAATGCATTAAAAATGCGAAAAAAATTATGGTAAATTTTTTTATAATCATAGACTCATCGTAGACACGTGCTAATACCCAGAAGGGCTCGATATGAATCACGACTATAAGATACCTGCTTTTGGTTAAACTGCACCGCAAAATGTGGGAGTGGTTAGGAATCTAAATCGGAGGAGACAGACTCTCACACACACAACTTCAGTTTTATATATAAAGATACACGTACATACATGCATATGTGTGTGTGGTGTATATGTATATATATATATATATATACATGTATATAAATAATGCATAATTGTGTGCATAAATAAGTTGTTTTTTTTCTTGTTTTTCCGCAGGTTCTGTATGTAGTACCGTACTGATGAGTACCAACATCTTGGCATTTTTGCTTTTAACAAAATACCGCCAGGTAAGCAACCAATCACTTCTTATAATCAGGGGAATTACTACAAGGTTACCTCAGCTGGTAGAAATAGCAGCTAAATATTCCTCACCTCAAACTTCACTGTCTTTAACATAAAAAGGACACATTAGATTTAGTAGTCTAGCTACCTAAAAAAAAGTCAATGCTTTTGGTGTCTTGATTTGCTAAATCAGAGCTAATTTTAAGTTAAAGATCCACTATTATTTATAATACTGCCATTGTTGACTTCTTTTGATTTTACAATTCAATGTTTTTTTACTGTTTTGTATGTATGCAAACATACATTTTGATCTTGCTCTGAAAATTGTTTCAAGGTCAATCAGAACAATAGCTTAAGAACAATACTATTGAAATTACAAGTTTTCTTAGATGTTAATTAAAGGAGATTCTGTTGTGTCTGGGGAGAGTCATTCTCTTTTAGTGCCTTACTAGCAGTATCACCCGGCGTTGCTCGGGTTTGTAAGGGAAATAACTATAAAGCATTTTTAGAGAGTTATAGCCAAAAAATAGAAAAAAAATGGGGGGGAAAATGATGGTAAATTTTTTTTGAGAGTTAAAAAGGTCGAGTTGCGTCCCTTAGACAGTCTGTGGTTTGTGTTTCTGATTCTCGACCCCATGTCGAATTTATCGATTTTTTTCAGAACTGGGGGAACTTTTCAAAATTTTCGCTGCGTTAGTTTTGAATTATGACATTGGGCTATGTGTGTGTCAAGTTTCATCAGAATCGGTTGAAAGCCGTGGTGAGGGTGAGGGTACGAGAAAACAGACACACATATAGAGAGAGATTATTTAACACACTCACCGGTAAAATTTCCACTTATTTCTTATTTTCATTTTCCTAAAATTTTCGTTGCGTCTTTCAACCTTTTTCAATAGTCTTGACTCTGTCCGTTATTTACACTGCATTCCCTTTTGTTTGTTTGTGCGCATGTGTGTGGGTCAGTGTGTGTGTGTGTGTGTGCCTATACATGCATGCATGTACGTATGTATGTGTGTGTGTTTGCATGTGTATGTATGTATATATGTGTGTGTATGCATGTGTATGTATGTATGTGTGTGTGTTTGCATGTGTATGTATATATGTGTGTGTATGCATATGTATGTATGTATATGTGTGTGTATGCATCTGTACGTACGTATCCTGCATATTTATGTGCTTGCCTGTCCGTGTTTGTGTATTTTCTATGTGTGTGTGTGTGTGTGTAAGCATGTGTTTGTATATGCATGCACCTCTGTCTCCTTGTGTGTGCATGTCTGTGTGTGTGTGTGTGTGTGTTTTTTTTTTTTTTTAGAAAATAAAAAATAAGCAATAAGTGGAAATTTTGCCGGTGAGTGTGTTAAATAATAAGGCACTAAAAGAGAATGACCCTCCCCCCGACACAACAGAATATGCTTCAACACGCAAACTCATATAAAGAATCTTGCAAACCAAATCCAAAACGAAATTAAAGGAGAGTTACTCTTTTTACTCTTTTACTTGTTTCAGTCATTTGACTGCGGCCATGCTGGAGCACCGCCTTTAGTCGAGCAAATCGACCCCGGGACTTATTCTTTTGTAAGCCCAGTACTTATTCTATCGGTCTCTTTTGCCGAACCGCTAAGTGACGGGGACGTAAACACACCAGCATCGGTTGTCAAGCAATGCTAGGGGGACAAACACAGACACACAAACATATACACACACACTTATATATATATATATATATACACATATATACGACAGGCTTCTTTCAGTTTCCGTCTACCAAATCCACTCACATGGCATTGGTCGGCCCTGGGCTATAGCAGAAGACACTTGCCCAAGTTGCCACGCAGTGGGACTGAACCCGGAATCATGTGGTTGGTTAGCAAGCTACTTACCACACAGCCACTCCTGCGCCTGACTGTTATTTCAAGCAGGTCAACCGATCAATTAAAGGCATTCTATTGTTGCTTTGTTGCTGTGGAAACAGCAATCGGGCAGAATTATTAGTGCATCCGATAAAATGCTTAGTTTCATTTCTTGTAGCTCTTTTTATGTTCTGTGTCCAAATTCTGCTGAAGTCAGTTTTGCTTTTCTTTCTTTTGAAGTTAATAAAATAAGGTACTAGTCAAATACCGTTGTCAATGTAATCAACTTATCCCCACTTTTCCTAAAATTGCTAGCCTTGTGCCAAAATTTTAAACCATTATTGCTTTATTGCTGTTCCTGTTACTGATTTGTCTGTGTGTCTTACTACAGGGTGCCACTTTGAAAGAGCTAGCAGACAGCTTCAAAGAGCTGACTGACCTTGTGAAGAGCCGGAACCGAGATATTGGTTTCTCTGGAAAATCAGAAGACATTGTGCTATACGCAGCCGCTATGCTGGGCAGCAATGTCCTGAAAAGGTAAATGACGACTCTTGAATGACTAATCTGCAGCTGTAGCTTTGGCTGCTGTTGTTATACTTACCATTGCTTTCACCCTTTCCTACTTGCTTTTCTATGTTATCCCCTTGTGAGAACAATATAATTAACATTATTGTGCAGGTGGCACGTAAAAAGCACCATTTGGATGTGACCATTGCCAGTTCCACCAAACTGGCCCTCGTGCTGGTGGCACATAAAAGCACCCACTACACTCTCAGAGTGGTTGGCGTTAGGAAGGGCATCCAGCTATAGAAACTCTGCCAGATCAGATTGGAGTCTGGTTCTCCAGACCTCAGTCAAATCGTCCAACCCATGCTAGCATGGAAAGCGGACGTTAAATGATGATGATGATGGCATCACTTTCACCATCAATAGCAATTTAATTTATTGCTATTTTATACGAACACAATGGAAAACAGTCGTCATCAACATCATCTTCATAATCTTAATCATATTCCTCGTCATCCACCACACCACGCTCCAGCACACTACACCTTACTGCATGTTGGTATAGGTTGGTAAAAGCTGCAATACAGCTCACTGGAAGATTTAGTTCACATCGTTATCAGTAATGTGAACTAGATTTTCTGAAAATGTCACCTACAACGTACACAAACATCCTGTCTTGGTGCCAAGAGCTAAATAGTAGCTCTGAAGAGTTTCTGATGGGAGGATGGTCATGGAAAATGCGATGAGTGCGTTGAGATATATCATCATCATCATCATCATAATCGTTTAACGTCCGTTTTCCAAGCTGGCATGGGACAGACTGTGTGACTGGGTCCAGTAAGCGGCACCAAGTTCCGGTTGTCTGTTTTGGCTTGGCTTCTACAGCTGGACGCCCTTCCTAATATCAACCACTTTACAGAGTGTACTGGGTGTTTTTTTACATGTCACCTACACAAGGCGGTGAGCTGGCAGAATCATTAGGACACTGGACGAAATGCATTGCAGTATTTCGCCTGTCGCTATGTTCTGAGTTCAAATTCCACCAAGGTCGACTTTGCTTTTCATTTTTTCGAGGATTAAGCGCCAGTGAAACACTGGGGTTAGTTTAATCGACTCATCTCGTCCTTCAAAATGGCTGCCCTTGTAGCAAAATTTAAAACCATTATTATCATCATCATCATCATCATCATCATCATCATCATGAAAGGTAGTGAACTGGATGAATCGTTATCACGTCGTCCAGTATGTTTAGAGTTATTGAATGGCGGTACCCCAGCATGGCCACAGCTCACGAGCTGAAACTAGATAAAATAAAATATAAATAAAATAAAGTGTCTTTTACATGTCACTGACATGGGTGCGTTTCATGTGTCACCAGCATGGGTGCCTTTTACGTGTCACTGGCACTGACAATGACCACAGTTCACTCAGCTTGGCATATCCTCTCAAGCACTTCAAATTACCAGAAGTCTCAGTCACTTACCATTGCCTCCATGAGGCTCAACAATGAAAGATCATATTCCACTGTTTTGCCCCATGTCTCCCTGGGTATACCCCTTCCACAGGTTATCACCACATTTACAATATTATTTTTTTTTTGATGTCATGAACTTGTGTGCTTTCTATGATTTAAAAAAAAATTTCTTTTTCTTTTCTAAATTTTCTTGGACACTTGCAGGAGTTTTACCGAGATTGGAGATGTGTATTTTAAACCCGCAATCAGTCTACCTTCAGTGTTTTCCCTCAGTTACAACAGTGCACCTGTAACAAATGTGTTTGCTATGGAGAGTGTTATTGGTAAGTTTTTATTATACAACTTCATTGCTGTTTCTCATTTTCAAATGTTGTTGTGTTCATCATTTCATCCTTCTGTTATTCTTATTGTCTTCAGAGGAAAGAAAAAGCAACATTGACCTCATTGAAATCTGAATTTAGAATATAGAGGAGCATAAAGAAATATCACAATACATTTTCTCTGCTCTTCCACTAATACTGCCAATATGTGTTTGTGTATACTGAGAGAGAGAGAGAGAGAGAGAGTCACAGACAGACAGAGATAGCCATGCTTCTTGGTGGGCATACCCCACATTGCCTGAAGAGTTTTGTTATGGCGAAACTAACACTCAGCTATTGATAAAAATAACGTCTGCCGTTACGTTCTGAGATTAACTCTCTCCCTAATTAGTTGGGCTGTGACTCTCTTTGTAACTTTCATCACCTGATCCAACAGCTTTTGTTATGTTTTGCTGCTTTTAAATAAAGCATATTACTCTACCTCTGGTATTTGAGTACTCTTTTTTCCACCTTGTTTCACATTTATGTGCTTACTCCAGTTTATATATATATATATATATATATATATATATATCACCGTGACCGACCAGGCTATCAGATGTTGTTACACATCACTGGTCACAGTGTGCTTCGCATTGTTTTAACCTTCAAATGACACCACCCCGCTGGCTAAGCGAGCAGGCCTACAGAAGAAAGAGTGAGACAAAGTTGTGGCAAAAGGGTACAGCAGTGATCGCCACCATCCCCTGTCGGAGCCTCATGGAGCTTTTTAGGTGTTTTTGCTCAATAAACATTCACAGCGCCCGGTCTGGGAATCGAAACTGCGAGTCCACTACCCTAACCACTGAGCCATTGCGCCTCCACATATATATATATATATATATATATATATAGAGAGAGAGAGAGAGACAGAGAGAGAGAGAGAGAGTGTGATCAAACAATATTGATTTGGTATGCCTCCACCTGAGGCATACCAAATCAATATGTTGTAAGAATACAAAACTATAAGAGTTGGCATTTAAAAGGACATCCAGTAATAAAACATAGCCTCACAATGTCCCATTTGGTCGATGCCAGTGTGGAAAAGCAAACAAAAACAGTCATGATGTATTTTACAAGGAGATTAAATTTAGGTACCTTATTTCAATGTGTTTATTATGTACAGTGTATTCTAGTTCTCTATTCGCAATATACCACTGATACAGAGAGAGAATATTTAGGAGTTAAGAGATTGATAAAATGGGAGATATATATATATATATAAGGGCATTTTATTATTACTATGCTTAGGATTTTCTCTTTCTAATATTCCCATACATATTTTCTAATATTCCCATACATCTGCAAGCGGGCAGAATTGTTAACCAGCAAAATGCTTAGCGAGCTGGCAGAAACGTTAGCACGCTGGGCGAAATGCTTAGCAGTATTTCGTCTGTCTTCACGTTCTGAGTTCAAATTCCGCCGAGGTCGACTTTGCCTTTCATCCTTTCGGGATCGATTAAATAAGTACCAGTTACGCACTGGGGTCGATATAATCGACTTAATCCATTTGTCTGTCCTTGTTTGTCCCCTCTATGTTTAGCCCCTTGTGGGTAAAAAAGAAATAGTTATTTTGTCTGTTTTTATGTACTGAGTTCAAATTCCACCATGATTGATTTTGCTTTCATCCTTTCAAGGTCGATCAAATTGACTTGCCCCCTTTCCTTAAACTAATAGCCTAGTACCAGAATCTGAAACCTGTATTCCCATACTTTACTCTTTATCTATGCAGTTGGTGCTTGTTTCTATGCCGGAAACTTCAGCCTATCTGATGTCGGCAACTCAATGCAGAGGACTGATATATCTGTGAAGAGAGAGGAGCTTTTTGCCGCATCACAGGTTCTTTGTCAGCTCTTCAAGTTTGAGTACATCCTGTCTCTGGTAAGTTCACCTTTAATTGTTTACTGGGGTTAGTCGTGTGTGGTCGGTGTTCATAGTTTACTTCATACAACTTCTAAATTGGTTGACAAACACGTTGAGGTCTTTCTAGTCTTGTCTTCTCAATGACATGGCAATCTTTCTAGTGCTGAGGCCATGGTAAAATGCACCTGGTACACTCTGTAAAGCGGTTGATGTCAGGTAGAGCATCCGGTTGTAGGAGCTATGCTGAAAATAGAGTGTACAAGCACGTTGTAGTCTCTCAGCTTGTCTAGAAAACTAGGAATCTTTTCGGTTTGAACGGCAGTTTTTTCTAACGGTGTCATATGAAATTGTCACCCATAATTATGACCCTAGTATCGATCTATTGCATTTCAATCTGTTTTAGGGTTAGGGGTGGTTAGGGGAAGAGTATCTTTTTTTCTTCAGAAATGTAAATAAACCCAATCTGTTTCTTAAATGAGGGTCATATTCATACGGCACAGAATGTTTTCACCTCAATAGACGTCGTTGATTGGTTGAAATTGCAGAAATTGAAGAAAAAAACAACAAATATCTTACAAACCATAGAATTTTCTCAATAAAGCCAAGAGAAAAAGATGTTTTATAAACACATTCTACCAGTATATTCTCACTCTTTCTTCCTGTTTCTGTTGTACCTGTATTTCAAAGGGCCAGCCTTGTCACACTC
The DNA here is from genome assembly GCF_006345805.1 of Octopus sinensis. NCBI lineage: Eukaryota > Metazoa > Mollusca > Cephalopoda > Octopoda > Octopodidae > Octopus > Octopus sinensis. The sequence goes on from NC_043010.1 coordinate 14,110,898, forward strand.
GGTGTCACGCTGAATCTCCTCAAGAACTACGTTAAGGGTACACGTGTCTGTGGAGTGCTCAGCCACTTGCACATTAATAAATGAGCTGCGACGTCAATGGTGCCAAGCTGTATCAGCCCCTTTTGCCTTTCCCTTGGATAACAACAGTGGCATGGAGAGGGGCGGCTGGTATTGAGTGGGCGACTGCTGGTCTTCCATAAACAACTTTGCCCAGACTTGTACCTCGGAGGGTAACTTTCTAGGTGCAATTCCATGGTCCTTCATGACCGAAGGAGGTCACACACACTTAATTGATCAGTGGAATTCTTATTGCTTTTTTCCTTTCCCAAAACTTTGCCTTCTCTTTTATTCTACAGGGCTGTATGCAGATTGATGACATTATCACCGATGCCCTGGATCTTTTGGTGATGGATGAAGTGTTACGGATACCAGCTTTAGAGGTGAGACAAGCATTTTCTTGTGTCTCTATTGTATTTGTGTGTGTGTGTGTGTGTAAACATAATACCTAATAGCTTAGAAGTGGGTAAGCTAGTTTGTGCATTAAAGTACATTCAATAACTGTTAAGATTTCACATTAATCTCATTACTGTTTAAACTGCTAAAGTGTTAAACTTTAGACAAGATACTCCACTACAAATAAGTCTCTGTTCTTAAGTGTAACAATTTGAACACTGCAACTTCGTATTTCCCTTTTATGAAAAACATATTTTCATGTTCAACCAAGAAGTCACCATCAGTTATTCTTGACTGTTTAGCAATCCTAATCCATAGTTTGTAATCCTGGTTTCAACTCTTACTTGAGATGTACTGTTCTACCTTCACGACCGTTAGAGCTCCATAGGTAATGCATAAATATTACATGTTACCTATTTTGTGGTTTTGTGTCTAATAAGTAAGAAATTATTATTAATATTAGGCGCAGGAGTGGCTGTGTGGTAAGTAGCTTGTTTACCAACCACATGGTTCCGGGTTCAGCCCCACTGCGTGGCACCTTGGGCAAGTGTCTTCTACTATAGCCTCGGGCCAACCAAAGCCTTGTGATTTGGTAGACGGAAACTGAAAGAAGCCCGTCGTATATATGTATATATATGTTTGTATGTGTGTGTATATGTTTGTGTGTCTGTGTTTGTCCCCCCAACATCGCTTGACAACCGATGCTGGTGTGTTTACGTCCCCGTAACATCGTTATATCTAATGCCATGAGTATTATGATTGTTAAAATGTTGGCTTGGCTGTGTGTAAGATGTCCACTGAGTAACTACATGGTTTCAGGTTTGATCCCACTGCACATCATTTTGGGCAAGTGTCTTCTGCTATGGCCTCAGGTTAACCAATGCTTCATGAGTGAAGCTTTGAAGGCAGAATTTGTACAGAATCTTATCTCTTTTACTTGTTTCAGTCAGTTGACTGCGGCCATGCTGGAGCACCGCCTTTAATCGAGCAACTCGACCCCGGGACTTATTCTTTTGTAAGCCCAGTACTTATTCTATCGGTCTCTTTTGCCGAACCGCTAAGTGACGGGGACATAAACACACCAGCATCGGTTGTCAAGCAATGCTAGGGGGACAAACACATACACACAAACACACACACGCACAAGCATATATACACATATACGATGGGCTTCTTTCAGTTTCCGTCTACCAAATCCACTCACAAGGCTTTGGTCGGCCCAGGGCTATAGTAGAAGACACTTGCCCAAGGTGCCACGCAGTGGGACTGAACCTGGAACCATGTGTTTGGTAAACAAGCTACTTACCACACAGCCATGTGTATATTTTTCTCCATGCCTCTTAGAATTGACACCACTCAGGCTGTGCTGATATATCCTTATGTCCTACATAAACCATTTCTGGAGGCACATGGCTTAGTGGTTAGGGTGTTGGACTAATGATTGTAAGATTGTGGTTTTGATTCCTGGATCAGGTGATGCATTATGTTCTTGAGCAAGACACTTCATTTCATGTTTCTCCAGTCAGTAAAAATAAGTAATCCTGCAACAGACTGGTATCCTGTCCAGGGAGGAATATATACATCAGAGAAACCAGGGAACTGACCCTGAACTCCTTACAGAGTGATGTGGATTAACCACATAAACCATTTGGCCTACAACTTAGCAGTTTGGCATGCATGACTAACAGAATAAAGTAATATACCTAAATACAAGTAAAAGTTGGCATCAAAAAGAATATATGCTCATAGAGTACTACTTCAAGAAGTTTTGTTCAACTCTTGGCAGTATTTCATTTTTTTTTTTTTACCTAGTTTCAGCTCACGAGCTGTGACCATACTGGAGCACCGCCATTTTTTTTTATTTTTGTTTTTTACAGAGGGACAAACAAGGACAGACAAACGGTTTAAGTCAATTATATCAGCCCCAGTGCGTAACTGGTACTTAATTTATCGACCCCGAAAGGATGAAAGACAAAGTCGACCTCGGCGGAATTTGAACTCAGAACGTAACGGCTGACGAAATACCGCAAAGCATTTCGCCCGGCGTTCTAACGTTTCTGCCAGCTTGCCGCCCTTACTTAAGACTTTCTCTTTCTATGGTGCATAGTCCATCAATGATTGTTCTCCACTCTAGGCTGTCCTTTCTGCTTCTCTGCAGTTGGATCCTTGCCTTTCCTTGTAGCTTCCTTTCTGATTTTGCTGCACCATGACATGTTTCTCTGAGGATCTTCCTCTCTCAGATCTGGTTGCTTTTGGAATGTCATCAATGCTTATAACTTTGCTTTTTCCTATGTAAACCCATCTTTACTTCTGGAAAGAGGTGGCCCATATTACTCTGGGCTTTGTCCTTTGATCTGTCCGGGAGGCCCTACCAAGTGCTCATGCTCTACTGGCATAGCTCTCAGGGTCATTGAGCGACACAAGCCAGTACACCGCTGCAAAGACTGGACTTTGTGGTGGATAAAGTGAAAGTGAAAATGAAACAATGGCTAAAGGATTAAACTCTTCTGTTCTTCTGCTTCAGGTAACCAACCGGTCTTCCAAGAAAGGTATTGATATATTCTCTCTCGGAGATGAAGACGATTTCCTACAAACCAATAACACCCTAATGGTACGTATCTAACTCGTGTCTAAGTTGTGCTCACGCATACACATACACCGATACCACTCTGTATATGCTTAATCCATATTTTACTCTGTATTCATGTTTGTATGTGTGTGTGTGTGTGCATATACAATAATACATGGAGGGTATGTATCTACCTCTGTGTAGTTGTGCTCACTCATGTAGCAATATTGATATCCTCACTGTTTGAGAAAAACATTAGGAATGATCACGTTTGAGATTACAAACATCTTTGGCTAGTTTAACCCTGTTGTGTCCACTGATCTGATTGGTTAGCATCTAGCGCGGTCTGTCTCTCTACTTATTTCGCGCCAGTGTGTAAACTGACCAATCACGGCTTTCGGATAGGATCTTTCAATTGAGCCATCTTCACTCCTTAAATAAGCTAGTATTTTCACTATTCATCGTCTTTCGGTTTTAGACCTTATAAGGTCTAGTCACTGACCACAGAGCTACTCAGCCATGTTCCAGTTCGAACGACAGACAACAGCCAGCCAACCATACTATGAAGACACTATTGTATACCAGCGACAGACAGAACATCATCACCAATGTCGTCTACATCTCCGTCGATTTCAACTTGCACTGGCGCGAAATAAGTAGAGAGACAGACCGTGCTAGATGCTAACCAATCAGATCAGTGGACACAACAGGGTTAAACTAGCCAAAGATGGTTGTAATCTCAAATGGGATCATTCCTAATGTTTTTTTCAAACAGTGAAGATATCAATATTGCTACACTCATATATCAATATCACTCTGTATAAGCTTAATACATTTTTTTGTGTGTGTGTGTGTATGTGCACATATACCGATAACACCCATGTGGTATATTCTCATGTTTATTTCCTCTATCTTTTACCAATTCCATTTTCTTTTCTTTTTCAACACGTTATTGTCTTATTTATTGCGTATGCCTCTAACTGTCCCTTGGTCAAGAAGAAAACATTCCCCCCTCTACATCTGCAAATGTTTCCTCATTGAAGATGTCAATACTTATCCATCACCACCACCACCATTTTCTATATCTGTCTGTTTGTCCTGCAGGTGAACACTTCCCAGGATGAATGTATAGAAAAATTAAAGTTTTACCAGCAAGTACTGATGCCTGTATGCGAATCCTATCTGGTCACTGCAAACCATGTTAAAACACTCATGGATTCTGATATGGAAGGTATGTTATATTTTGCATTTTTATTTTATGTACATTGTGGCGGATGCCAGCGCCACCTGACTGGCATCCGTGTCGGTGACACATAAAAAGCGCCAACCGATCGTAGCCGTTTTCCAGCCTCCTCTGGCCCTTGCGCCAGTGGCACGTAAAAAACACCCACTACACTCACGGAGTGGTTGGCGTTAGGAAGGGCATCCAGCTGTAGAAACACTGCCAGATCAGACTGGAGCCTGGTGCAGCCTCCTGGCTTTCCAGACCCCGGTCGAACCGTCCAACCCATGCTAGGAATGAGAACGGACGTTAAACGACGACAATGATGATGATGATGATACAAGCATTGTAGACCACATCCTAAATAAGTTCACCTGACTAACTGGTATCATGTTGTTCACCCAACGCACTCCAACTTTTGATCTTTCACTGTTGTGCTGTCCCCTGTTTCTCCTTGTCCTATTGCTTCCACAGTGACCTCTATTCCTTAGTGCTAGGTGTTCTTTTATCACTCTCATTCAAGCACCCCAGGCTTACTCATCTTTTGCTCTCTCTCTTTCCTGTGCCCAATCCCAGCACCTTGACTAACCCTTAAACTTGGTCCCTGATCCCATAACATATATAATATATATTTGTCTATAGTTCTGTATTGGTAGCTTATCTTTGAGCAAAATGTAAAGTTTTTATTAATAGTCCCGTCCATCAGTGACGGAAGGGTTAAAAACTCAATGATGTCAAGCTGACACACACATATATATATATATATATATATATAGGGGCTTTTAATAAAACCTTAACATGTTACCCACAGATAAACTACTATTACAGAACACACACACATACAGGGGTTGGACAAAATAACGCAAACACCTTAAATTTTCAAACAAATTTATCTCAGTATAGGGTAGGATCGCCTTTATCAGTAATTACAGCTTGAATTCTATGAGGTATGGACTTGTACAAAGTTTAAATTGTTTCCAAAGGAATTTTTGTCCATTCTTCAGCTAAAACAGTCTCCAGTTCTTGTATTGATGATGGTGGAAGATATCGACTCCTTACTTGTTTTTCTAAAATGCACCATAAATGTTCAATAATATTGAGATCTGGGGACTGTGGTGGCCAGATAAGATGTTCAACTTCACTAGAATGTTCCTCATGCCATTCAGTAACAAATTTAGCTGTGTGAATTGGTACATTATCATCCTGAAAGATTGTGTTTCCCTCTGGAAACAGTTCAGCAACCATAGGATGAATTTGATCAGATAAAACGCTTTTATTAGATAAAATGACTATTAATTCTGCCATGAAAGGAAACCATTGGGCTGGCAGATTTCTAAGTTATAGCCCCCCCCCCTCAGATCATCCCAGGTCCTCCTCCATGTTTAACTGTTGGAAGAAGGCAGTCTGGGTCAAATGCTTCCTTTGGCTGTTTCCACACATAATCTGTCAGTGGTCAGAAATAAGGTAAAGGAAGACTCGTCCGAGAAAATAAAATTTTCCCACTGCTCTAGGGACCAATTCTATAGGTTTTTACTCCACTCTAAACACTTTGCAACATTTGTTTTTGTAAGAAGTGGTTTTCTGATTGCAACCCTGCTGTGAAATCTGGCTTTGTGCAGCTTCCGGCAAACAGATTTTGTGGAAACAGGGTTCTCGAGGTGGTCATTAAGGTCTGCAGTAACTTTGGGAGTTGTACTTTTGTGATCCTTTCTAACAATTCACATAAGAGTCCAACAGTCCCTATCCAAAAGTTTTGGTTTTCTTCTGGACTTTGTTTTGACGAGGAGGTTTTTTTCCCTCTTTCTCAAAGGCTGTCATTACTTTTGAGACAGTACTTCTTGATACACCAAACATTTTGGCTGTTTTCGTTACGCTAGCACCAACTATTTGACCTCTTTGAAAGTTCGATGGATCTGTCACCTTTATGAATTTTAATTACCTTTTTCTGATGATATCTGAAAAGAAACGGTAATTTTAGCAAAACATATTAAGCAACACTAATAATAAATCAAAAAACATAAAAATAAACAAGCTTTTGACGGTTTTATAGATATTTCAAAATTATGATGCTATGATGCTAGGTGTTTCCATTATTTTGTCCAACCCCTGTATGTTCCGCCCATCTAGCAACAAGGGTGACATAATTTACAACAATGCAAGGAAGCACATTGTAATCAGCGGTGTACAACATTCAGTAACACAGTGAGGTTTATGTATAGGTATATTTAAATTTATGCAAATTTGCAATCATCTCCAGTACTAATGTTTGTTGTTGTTGCTGTTGTTGTTTCAGAAGAGAAGTTTATGACAAGTCTCCACAATAACGCCAAGGAGAGGGCACAGCGTAATCTCACAAAATGTAGTAAGTACAATTCTCTGCAAATTACCAAAAAAAAACAGATAATTTTGTATGTCTTCATAATATATGTTGTTTTCATACGGCTGTAAAAAAATCTGCTTTGATAAACTCTACCCTACCTATGCAAGCATAGAAAAGTGAATGTTAAAAGGGATCTTTTCGGTTTGAACGGCAGTTTTTTTTTTTCTAGCGGTGTCATATGAAATTGTCACCCATAATTATGACCCTAGTATCGATCTATTGCATTTCAATCTGTTTTAGGGTTAGGGTTAGGGGTGGGGGGAAGGGTATCTTTCTTTTTCTTCCCAAATGTAAATAAACCCAATCTGTTTCTTAAACGAGGGACATATTCATACGGCACAGAATGTTTTTTTTACCTCAATGGACGTCATTGATTGGTTGAAATTGCAGAAATTGAAGAAGAAAAAAACAACAAATATCTTACAAACTATAGAATTTTCTCAATAAAGCCAAGAAAAAAAGATGTTTTATAAGCACATTCTACCAGTATACGAAGTTTAAAAGTGTTTAGTTACCTAGAAATTATGTTAAAAACTGCCGTTCAAACCGAAAAGATCCTGTTAAAATGATATACACACATGTATATATGTGTGTATGTCTTAGGTGCATCTATGTGTACATAAAAGCTAAAATTCTAGAGAGTGTTACATATTTTTACCGTTCCATTAATGGGTTGTAATTTTAGTTACTTAGTTATACCCTGTCTAGTACTGTGAAGCCCAGCTTATAGAGATTAATGCTGAGTTTGAGTTAGTTTACATACTGAAGGACTCACAGATGTAAATTTAAAGTTACAGTTTAGCTTTAGTATACACAAATTTTTCATTATTTGGCCATTGATATTTTCTTATATTTTCAACACTAGCACCGTGACCCGGTGTTGCCGGGTCATGGTGCTAGTGCATGCATATACAGCTGCGTGCATGCGTGCACAGATACACGCGAGTACTGTCCAAATCTCCGACCAATCACATACAGCTAGCTGGCATTCA